>NC_081445.1:10231251-10262779 GCF_007210705.1 Tigriopus californicus | reverse complement strand
AGCAAATGGAACATTGAAGGAACCCGTTAGAGAAGAGAGCACTTCATTATTTTGAGTTGTCTGGATGGCGTAGGGCCTCAAACCTTAAAACAATAGCTCTCTCCCATTACCACATTGTTCATTGTTTCTGCTTGCCCAGTTTGGCCAAAAACACAAGATTTTCCTGAAAACTCTACTAGAATTCCAATACTTTACACATAAAAAGAGCAAACATAAAAATACTTGTATTTTTAGCCCATGTTTATTCACCCTGAGAAATAGCTGAAATAAAGCACCCGAAGTAACCAGATTTGATGTAGAAACCTGCATATTTTAGGGCATTTATTCAAGGGTCCAGGCTAAGTCTTAAAGATTTTAATATAATGAAATATCTTGAAATCTTTGGTCATTAGCTCAGAATTTTGCAATTAGGTCCAAATTCTGTTTCATGGTGTCATTTCAAATGTCATTTTTTTTTCATTTTATCAGGCTTTGCGTTAGAGATTTTTATTTCTTTTTTTTTTAAATCATTGCGTGTTTTAGAAAAAATGTTTCAATGAATATTTGTTTTTTCCGGTCCCTTGTTATAATTGTTCCTTTTTCTAAAAAATAATGCAATTAAAGTTAAATCTTAGTAGTTAAAAGTACCTTTCAAATGAAGTAGAAACAAGGCCCATTTGACAACAATTTAATTTCTCGCAAGTAGTTCCTCGGCATTATCAAACCCTTGCGTATGTAAACGTGTGCTCGTCACCCAATTTAAAAATGCCCTCAAGGTTGAATCGAATAAAAGCATTTATCTTTTTGAAAATTTTTACCCAAATTCTTAAACTTGGCATGAAATGTATTCCACTTTTGAAACAAGAATTCCCAAACAGCCACTGCCAACAAAAAGGTGAAAATGATATTGCTCGACACCTTACAGCTTAAAAGGCAATTCTTGTTCATAACCATAGAGGTGGACAACAATCTCCGTGATCACTCACAAACGGTATAAAACAGGCCATCCAAATGTATGTGAGTTAGAGCCCTTGTGAAAGTCAAACCGAGACTTATTGATTAACAAAGGCAAGTGCATTAACGAAGCTGAGTCCAATTGTGAGTTCCTTAATTACACAAAGATATATGCGTATTTCGCAGCCTATAGTAAGTGGTTTTTATTTGAGGATTATAGTTATTACACGAGGGCTACGACTTTAGTGAAGGCTTGACACGAATACATAATTCCCCAATCAAGTATTAGTAGGGAAAATGTAGGTGTTAAATTCTTAGTGGCGGGTCCGTCCCTCTCCCCAAAAAAAAAAATCGATGGAGGCAACTGGAACATTGAAGGAACACGTAAAAGAAGTAAGTACTCCATTGTTTTGACTAACCTGGATCTTTTCGAGTGCTCAAAAGCGTAGACCTTGGCATTCACTAAAATTTACTCAAAAACCTGGTTGAGGAAAAAGCTCAGACATACTTTTAGAGATGTTTTGTAAAAGATACCTTATGCACCTCCTTTAAATACGCCACTGTTCTAATCCAAGGACTTCTAGAGAGGTGGACTGCAAACGGAGGCAAAAAATTCCTATCTCCTAAACTGTTCACTTTTTTTCCCAATTATCACTTGATACGACCACAAGATCTGGTTGAATAAATGAACTTGGCTAAACTTGAGCCCAAAACTATGCTTAGGGTACTCAAGAGCTAAGTCCAAAGTTATGTTGTAAACGTTCGAATTTTGGGCCTGCTCTTGGTCAGCTACATAATCTTTTGACAACATAACTTTGATATGAGCCATTTTGTAGGTAAACACAATAAAAATGCTTTGCCTTCAATTGAAGAGATCTATGTTTCTTATTTTATTACTTTAATGCGAAAAGTGGCTCAGAGTTGGTTTGACCAACAGTAGGCCCATTTGGAGGGGAGCTCGTTTGCAGTCTTCCTTCATCTCTAGAAGTTCGTGCCCAATCCTTTCGGTTTGTTTCAATAATGTACTATACATACAAGAAGAGCAAACTTTAAAAAAATACTTGCTTTTTTAGCCCATGTCTCTTCACCCTGAGAAATATGTAGCTTTCTAACCTCTCCCACTACTTGAGCTCTCTCATTCCTATGATGCTCCTAGTGAAACATCTTGCTCGACCTTTTCCAAACCTGCTGAATTCATTGGAGCCCCAATGGGTGAAGCATATTCAAGATGCGGCTGAACAATCGACTTGTACAGAGTTAGCATCGTGACACTATCTCTGAACTGAAACGTGGGATATATCCAACCACACATTTGAAAAGCTTTACCCACCTTCAACTGGATATGCTCATCGAACTTTCCATTACTTTGGAGGACTACACCAATATCATTCATAGATGAGACCTGCTCAATATCTTTACCTCCATCATCTACGAGTGGAATGTATTGGGCCGTCAAAAATATTTTTTTTTCTGAGCCCTGTTCATTACAAAATTGTGATGGTTTCAAATGTAATCAATAGAAACGGGAAACTATGTGTTATATGTTTCATGTCCTAATCGAGCATTTTAAGCAAATTTCTTATTTTTTTGCATATTTGATGCACGTTTTAACTTTGGGTAAGCAAGAATGTTCTCCCTTTGGGTTGCGGCCTTAAATTCCGGTGCCAGAAGTTGACCTTTTTAGGAGCTAGCAGTGTAGCCGAGGTGTCCGAGTAGGGCTTCTACGATAAAGTAAAACTTTTCGAATTTCTGATTTTGCAATTTTCCGTTTTTTTTTCAAAAACAGAAATGGCGGAAAATCTGAAAAATCTGAAAACAATTTTTACGTTTTCCAAACAGAAATTAGCTCAATTTCACAAAATATGTCCAGCATCACTACTTCTTAACTTGCTCACCCTTTGAGTGACTCTCATATGACCATTGCTCAAAGTAGGCAATAAACTAGTTTTAGTAAAGTGGAGGTTGGAAAATCTTATTGGTGGGATGAAGTAGAGCTCTAGGATGAAGTATATTACAAAATTGGGTTGCCGAAAAAGCATTGAAAGTAAAGGCCCCACTAGATCCCTACGTGACGAAAAAGTCGAGTTTGAGCGAAGAGACAACCCTAGTTTGAAGAAAAATCGGGATTTTATTTTGAGGATAACTAATGATGGTTCTGTCATGCCGATAGTAATGCCAAATACTATTGAGAGTATGAATTAGTAATCTCAAGTCGTGGCTTCCAGCGATTCTTTGTTTGATCCCATCATCAGTAGAAAACCAAAATTGGATTCCACGTATGATCATGGTGGACAAATCTAGGCAGAAAAATGTATATTTATCTTCTTTCAGGTTTTTGGACAATCAGCTCAAAAATAATTCGACTGAGGTCCTGCCACTCATTTGGATCAAAGCCCCATTTTAGCTCTTACGCAGTTCCATTTGGCCTATATTTTTTCAAAATGGACCTTTTCAGTTCAACTTCTAACATTAATACTTGTTTTATGCTCTCACATTAGTGAAAGATTATGATGAAAAGATCAATATATTGGCAGCCCTAAAAGTAAGTTTATGATGCCTGGCACTTTCAGTTCGTTCCCGGACAAAGCAGCTTTTGTGGCACATCAAACATGAAAACACTTCTTTTTTTGTTTTGATTCTAAATCTGTTTAATTTTGCTTTTATTCTTTTAGCTTTGAAATAGGCTCTTGCGGGAGCGTGACTGGCTTGGCTGACAAGGTGAGCTGTAACTTACCGACCCTGGCACTCCAAATAGATTTGGTTGCAATTTTATTTATTTTCAAAAATTATCAAGGTCAAATGCCTCTAGACTGTAGAGCATTTGCTTACAGTATGACAAGAAGCTTTAGCCCCATCATATTTCCAGAATTTCATAGCTACTTGTGAAACAAAGTATTCTGAGATAAGACAATGGGGAACATGTGATAGATGTTAGATAATGACATCAGATAAGTTATCAGGTTGAGTGGATGTCACAATGTTTTTTGAAAGAACGGCTATTTCTTCTTATTTAAGGCCGATCTACCATTTCCAGGTGCTCATTACTTTCTTGTTACACTATACATTCAATTTGATCATTGGACTAATTTGGTAACGATTCCTCTTCCATGTTAAGTCTTTCATCAATATTGACAAATAGGTAAACATTTCTAGTTTGAATGGGCAAGGGGCATTTCATTTAGCAAATGATATACGTATAAGGTAGATCCACCAAAATTTGCTGCGAGTATGAACAAGATAAAATTATGCGACATCCTGTAAGGGTTTGAGTGATAGCTTAGTTTTCATGGGCCGTTGCATGAATTCACAATACTTGTGAAATAAAAAGGTCGTGTGGAAGATAAACCAATTGCGAATGAACGAGGAACACATATTCCCTAAAATAAGTACTTACAGTTTATGTGATCATTCAGAAAGTTTTTTTTTTGGTTTGGTTTGGTTTTTCACTGGGTTTACAAGCTGCTACAGAGAATGTAATCCCCAGTACTATTAAAATGAAAGGTTATGATTCGTCTATTTATTCCCTTTCAATCTTTTTATAATATTTGGTCCACCAACGAGTTCAAGTTGGAAGACCGAGCTAGTCCTTGAATGTAGGGTTGATCTAGAATGCTTCCTAAAAATTTGTCCATTTCTGACTTGAAAAATTCAACCAGATCAACAAGGCCTACGTACTCCCTACAAATATTAGACGGAAGCAAATTACTAGAATTGACCCTAAGATCCTGGGTTGGGACAAAGCTCATGGATGCTTTTGAAGACGTACGGTATGCGATACCTTTCGTACCTTCTCTGAACACGTGCACAGCAACCAAGGAGCAACAGAGGATGTCACACCTTGGTTCGAAATACCTGCGAGATAAGAACAGCAGCAAACTAAAAATGCGACTGTTCTCAGCGAGCTTTAAAACAGGCTTGGAGAAGGTTTCTCCGAAGTGGCTCAATCTTTTGACAAGAATACGCCATCAGAATTTTTCTAAGGTGCACAGGTTTCGTCATTCAACGGTTGGTTAACTTCGGACCAACTTCCAGTGAATCAACAGGTTTCAATTGAGTCTTCTTCTCATCCAGACTCTAAATGCAAATGTTTTGAAATTAGATCTTTTCTTTCTCAGAGAGAACGGGATCAAAAAGGCCACTTGACCTCAAGCAGAGGTGACAGAAAAAGTCTACCTTTCCACGTGGCCAATTGCAAACTTGGCACTCAAGTCAAAGATCCTTTAAATGTGTTAGTTCGCATGATGAAGGCCCCTTGCTTCGTTGATAATGAATCGGCGATTAGTCCTTAGGTATCACGATAATCCACCTTCACGAGAAGTTTCATGTTCCGTTTAGCTAAAGTTTGGCTCTGGCCTTGATCAAACCAAGACACATCAACCTTGATTGCACCGCGTCTTACGAACTCGTGGCGGCTTCAAAGATTTCTCATTGCTTGAACTGGTTCGGGGAAGAGGAGCTTGTTGCTTGATTGAGAGAAACTTTCTCAACAAGTAGCCTTCATTGCGTCCTCTCCCTCTCCTCGCCGCTCCCTTGGGTCAGAGAGTCGTTTAGAGGGGCTGTAGCTAGCTGTGCATTACCTTTGTGCACACTTTCCAACCTTATTTGAGGGTCAAACAAAGGTACAATGTTTTACAAAATGTAAAAAAGCAGAATATGGAACTTTCTAGTTTTAGTTCTCAGGTCGATATCTGATTCAAGATTTATTTTAAAATTTTGCCGATCGCTGACACATTTTTTAGTTCATTTTTGAGTCTTCGACGAACATAAAATGTTTGGGCGCAAAATGCAAAGATTTAAATGATATATATTTTGGTATCTTTGAATTGGTTCTTCTCTTCTCTCTTTCGTTCATCATCGATATGTTATAAACCTTGAAAACACTTGAAAGAATTGACTTTTTCACATTCTCAACACACTTTTTATCTCCTCATTCACCAAAATTTCAGTACACATTTCGCACTTCTTTTGTTCAAAAATAACTCCTTACAACAAGAAACTTGAATTCAAAGTCCCATTTTACAGTAAACGTATTTTTCAATTTTGTGGATAAGGGTAAGAATCTGGTTTCACCCTCCCAGATCTAAAAACAATAAATTTCACTTTGCCTCATCAAAGGAAGATGATAAGAGACTCTTCATTGTTGACTCTAGGAATATCTTTGGCCAAGGAAAAAGCAAAAAGGCACAACGCTCAGTTGAAAATCGAAACTCGCCGAATAAGACGGTGACATTCAACATGCAAGGTCTCGTTGGAAGAATCCTTACATACACGTAGATATCCATTTGTATTTCAGAAGGTAAGCCAATCACACACGACAGAGTAACCTCAATTGCGGCAGAGGTAGTTTTTTATCCGTATATTATCTCACTGACTCTTTTTGTCATCGGAACAACTTCAAAGAGAATGTCAAGGCATCTAGTATTATTCAAAGAGAAAGGGCATTAATATCAATCACGTTGACGGCTTTGACCAAAAACTCAATTGTGCAACGTTCTCTATATGTGGCTAATGGTTAGAAAGAACTAGTATTTGAACTATATTCGCAAACATACCGTCTGAGAAGGAACCGATTGGACGAAGGCTTAGGTAGAAAGAGTTGAGCTCTTCAACAGAATCTGCTCAAATGAGGTTCGATTATTTGCCTTGAACACACATTGGCATCAGATCATGATTTGCCATACTAATTGATTTCTTGGTCCTGGAAACGGCAAAAATCATTGCAAAGATGCTGTTTACAAAGGTGAAGAAAGTACATAAAAACATTGACATGACAGGGAATTTGACCTTTTCTAGCATTAGCAAATAAATGCCAAAGACTGTTCGCTTTCATTTTGAGGTAATACTAATTGGGTTTGGTGAATCTCGGAATTTGTCAACTTACAAATTATCGGGCAAAAATACTACACTACTTACTCCAATGTATTTGAGGAACGAACTTCAAACCTTTTCTCTTAGAGACGGTCAAAATATCGCTTTTTGGGGGCACTAAAGTATGTCAAGAAACTGGATAAAATTGCTCTCTAAAACCTAAAGAAAATATTTTCAAAAATGTTATAAATTTAGTAAAAATTGATAAATCGAAAATAAACTCAAGATTAATGACTCCTGTCAGAANTCCTCCTGTCCAGTTGTTTTTCCTTTTCCGGTCTCATGTTCATGTTTTATGTTCAAGAATGCCCCCACCTTACCACGTGCGTGACACTCGTCTGGGTTGATATAATATATGATTATTAATTTAAGACATCTTGTTGACAGTGAACTATTTGATAATTGAGTTCCTGCAGTTACAAAGACAAATAAGGTAAACGGAACAACAGCCATTTTATTCCCACAAACAAGTCCGAATACTATTGAATCATCAATTGACTGCTAATATGTGGTTGAATGTGCACAATTTTAAGTCCGTCATTTGTTTTTGGCAATTGCGTGGGCAATCAAAATAATAAAAAAGTAGTACCGGGTGCGCCGGAAAGTGTCGTGACGCCGGGGGTGGCCGCGGTCTTGCAATCGCTGCAGTCCGACCACGTGTATGATCAAGCTGGCCTTTTACATTTTTAGATGAACTACGTAAATGAATGTCAATTTCTTTCCTTCACAATTCTCAAAATGTGAGGGAAATCAAAGAATATCAAAATCAAAATCGGTGAATGGCACTACTATCTTAACTTAAAAGTTATCTCAATTGTGTTTTCTCTAAAGGCGGGATTCAAACCTACACCCTCTGGGAATCCATGTTGTACCTCAATCGGGATCATTAAACCACTCAGCCAGCTACCTACCATGATTCCTTAGGCTATAATGGTCCAAGAAATGCAACATTTCAGAAAATAAGAGAAGGATTTCAGTATTTGCTGTCCATACAGTCACTATTTGGAAAAAGGAAATTAGAATCCCTCAGCATTTCAAGCCTGTAATTTAACAATTGATGCACCATTTTAATAACAGAATTATATTCAATGGTACTACAATTGAAGCATATGACAAAAAGAAAAGTTTTGCTATTTCATTAGTCTCATAAAAAATGACAATATTGCAACAGGAATATATATTGTGACTAAGGCAACTCCACCCAATCTCATCATTTTCAAACATTCAAGTGGCAAAAAAAACATTGAGTTTAAGTTTAATGAGTTCTTTTAAAGTCAATTGGGTGAGCAAATCATACACCTATGGATGAGATTTTGCAAAATATCTCGGATTGTCGTCGGATTAAGCAAATATATCTCGGATTCGGATTCAAATTCGGATTCGGAATCGTTCGGATTGGGCAGAGCTCTTGGATTCGGTCGGATTGGGAAAAAAAGCTTGGATTTAGATTACAAAAAAAATCACTGTGGATTGGATTTGAGAAAAATTTCGGATTTGTTCAGATTGGGCAGAGCTTTTGGATTCGGATTTGGATTTGAATTGAGCAAAAAAAATTCGGATTCGGATTTGGTCAGATTGGAAAAAAAAATCTTGGATTCGGATTTGAATTACAAAAAAAATTACTTTGGAATTGGATTTGGACACCATGTCGGATCCAATGCACAGCTCTAGTTCAAACCCAGACGCTGGAGTAAACCTGTCAAGAATTTTGGTGTAGTCCTCCAAGATAATGTGAAGTTTGATGAGCATATCCAGTTGAAAGTTGGTAAGGCTTTTCAAACATGTGGTTGGATATATCGCACGTTAAAGTCCAGGGATAGTATCTCAATGCTAACTCTGTACAAGTTGATTGTTCAGCCACAGCTTGAATATGCTTCACCCATTTGGTCTCTACTTAGTGAAGCAGGTTTGCGAAAGGTCAAACAAGTCCAAAGATGTTTCACTAAGAGCATCTTAGGAATGAGAAACTCTCGTATTGGGAGAGACTAAAAAAGTTGGGACTGGACAATGTTCAGCGAAGGTACAAAAGGTATTTGATAATGTACGTTTTCAAAAGCATCCACGAGCTTTGTCCCAACCCAGGTTTCAGGGTCAGTTGTAATAACTGCAGAGGCTTAATGTGCCTTTTGAGAGTATGTTGAAGCCTCAATTAGTTCGAACAATGAAACCCACATCTTTCGTACTTTAAACTCTCACAGAAGCTCAGAATATGAATTTTGACAGTCATGATGGACAAACAACAATTAGCTTGCTTCGTCATAATTGGGTTAAATGAAAATGTTATTCTATACATGGAGGCGGGAAATAACGGCAGTAGAATGGTTTGATATTTTAGGTAAGAGAGCCCAATGATAATCGTGTTTTTATACAAAAAGGTTATGAAACATTTTTGTAACACGATGATCCATCTGGCATTCTGAGTTTGTCAGAAAGCGTTGTCGGATGTACTTCAAGGCTTCAACCTGTGGCTCATATTAGATATTGTATCTATTTCACTTGTCTTAATTTTACTCTTTAGCAAGGGTTCTTCATTTCTATCTTATGTAGACGACCAAGAATGTTCTAAGGTGCAAGCAAATCTTGGCAAAATTTCATTTTTTTGGAAATTATCACGGAAATCTATTCGAACAAAGAAGTTTAGTAGTTAGTGGCGTCAAGGATGTTGGAAATTGTTACACAAAACGATGGAACTTTTTCTCAGCACCTTCAACTAAAAGTGATCAAGGCGTTGGAAACTTGCTTGTAGGATAATCGTGCAATACAATTTGAACTGATAAATAAAGGTAGTATTATGACTTTCTAATTTCAAATATTCGAGCGCATTGCGAAAACGCTTCACCATTTTGTGACCCTTTGGAATGGGGTCATGTCAAAACAGAAGAAAAAGTGCTGGCCTTCAGAGCATGGAACAACGCCCTTTGTCTTGTCTAGGTGCGGACGAACAACCTTCCAGAGTGCAGTAAAGTACAGTGCTCTGGCATTTTAACCATTATTTTGTTCGTGAAAAGTATAACCATTCCGCATTTGAGATGAATTGGATCAACTCAAAATATCCAGAGGTCGATAGGAATTAGGAAAAGTTGCAAAAATTGAATTAGCAATTCAAGGTCTCTGTGGGTTATATTAACCCCAGACAAACAACAGACACAAGAATTTCCAGAATTGTGCTTAATAGCAATTGGTAAATTTTAATACTAGATTATGTAGTGAAAATGATTGAACTGTCCTCCAGCAAAAGCTCAATGAGTCCAAGATGCAGCCAACTAATCCAGTTGCTCTAGACAAGTACCTGCATGAAGTTTGGGCCGAAATATTTCCAGAGATCCTTGAAAACTTGTTTAAAAACATGTATGGTCGAACCAAGGCTTATTTGAAGTTTAAGGCATTTATTTCTAGACACTGGATGTCGGACGACCGACCAGTTGGTTGGTTAAACAGTACAATGGATGGTGTCCTGAGAATTCATCACAAACCGGTTTATTGTACTGTTTAGCCAACCGAGTGGTCGATCGTCCGACATCCAGTGTCTAGAAATCTATAATTAAGCTCACGATGCTAACTCTGTACAAGTCGATTGTCCAGCCACATCTTGACTATGCTTCACCCATTTGGGCTCCAATGACTTCAGAAGGTTTGTAAAAGGTCGAGCAGGTCCCAATATGTTTTACCAGGAATATCACAAGAATGGATGGTAATTGTAAAAGGTTACTAATTTTTTCAATTATAATGTTGTAAAGCATCACAAAAGACACTCTAAAATGCTAGTTTTTGTAGATATGTAAACTTGAATCAGATGCACAACCTTAGTGCATAGCTAAGTATAGCTTTGATATTTCAAAGCTATACTTAGCTATGCACTAAGGTTGTGCGTCTGATCCGACAGGGTCTCAGAACCCGATCTGAAGATATACTTTTTCCCAATACTTTGCAAAATCTCATCCATATATGATTTGTTCACCTAATTGACTTTAAAAGAACGCATTTAACTTAAACTCAATGTGCATTTTTCCCACTTGAATGTTTGAAAATGATGAGATTGAGTAGAGTTGCCTTATTCAAAATATAATTTTCCTTCGTATTCTTTTGATTTCCTCATCGTTATTGCTTGTTTAACAAGGAGAACTTTTCATAGCTCCGAAATAGTTTTCGAAATTTTGCATATGGATAGGGTTTCAAGTGGTGGGGTTTATAACATTTTGAGCTATTCCGAGATCATGAAATCAAACGAAAAAGATCTTTTCTTCTGTCATTTCGATAATCAGTATTCAATATCAAAATAATAAAGTTCAGATGTAACGGGAGCATTTACGAGTTGGATTCGATGAAAAATGGCACTTTGTCTTTTACAACGCAGCAGTGGTTCAGTAGATCATATCGTAGTTTGAATTCAAGTGTCAAATTATTGTGTTCCAATTTTCAATAACATTTTCCGTAGAATTTTTCATATAGTTATGGGCACAATCTTTGTCCTCGTCGGAAGATCACTTTTATAAGCAAATGCTCAACAAGCGGGTGTAGCCTAATGAATAAGTAATCCTGATTTGACCAAATGTTAACTCCATGATTGATGAATTCACGGATAACTATGCATGGGAGAAATTCAAGATACTGGAACCGCCAATAACTGAAGATCTTGTCCTGAGCATCGCTAACCTTCCCATGTACAAACCAAACCAATGTTCAGAACCTTATCATTAACAAAGATTATCTAAAAACAAAAATAGCTTCGTTTCACCTTTGTTCCACATAAATCAAAGATGCACCGATATTGTAGGTTACCAGCACTGTTTTTGGGAAACTCTCACCCTTCGCTTCGCCATCAATAATTATTCACAAATGGCCTTTGCAATGACGTTCAATGGTTTGATTACTGATTAGGCACTGAGTCTTGGAACACGAACAATGCCATTGACATTTCTACATTTCTTGTGATCAAATAAAGCACTCTACGGTCAAAACACATCCAGCAATAAGTTGTTATGAGATGGTCCTGTGGACGTCAAAAAATGATAAATGTGCTAACCACTTCACCACGTCTCCTCATATAGCACATGATTGTATTTGAAATGTCTCTAATATTCAACAAAAGGAAAGAAATCCACAATGAATATTGAAATGAGTTCTACCACTTGATAAAACGCGGTATTGCTTGATCCAGGGAACCCTCTTTTTCAAAACTTTTGGGCTTTACAACGAACGCTTTTTTCTATACTCTTTCGAGCCCTGTTCTTTAGTATGGAACCGCAGTTTGGATTTAGATCATCAATAGCTGGCCTTATCTCTGCAAATCCCTCCCCAAATTCCTCGAAAGTGTTCAAGATGGGCTTGAAAGCGCATTTGCTTTTATCAATTCACTTCCCAAACCTAAGTCTGAATTCCTACCTGGTTACTCCACAAGCACTGGTTTAGCCTCAGGTCACGGTTCATGGGTTCGTGGATGCCATGGATCAGTTTAAGGGAGCATTGGCCTTTGATATATCTTCCGCCGTTGATATCATGGACAAGGCTCGCTCTCGGCATGTGAAATCAAGTCAGAACAGACAAAACATTGCAATGTTCTTGAAGTCAGGACGGTGGAAGATATTTTGTATATTTTCATGATTGCCTCATACAAGACAGCTATCCTCAAAATGACCTCAAAATAAGTAGTCTCTTATTTGAAGAGCATTTGAGAGACTCCAATCCAAGCCGACTCCTAATAAAAGTGAAGATTCTTTTCTGGGAAGTGGAAACCAAGGCAATAATGTTCCAAGAAATCAATCTCGTTACTGAAGGTACTCCGTGCAGTTACTTGTCAGTTAGTAATCTGAGAGAGAAATGGAGGACGTCGACACCCTCGCAAAAGGGCAAAATCAATCATGACAAACATTCGCTCTCCTCCTGCAACATTATGATGTGAGGAGTTCAACATTTGCCATCTACGTATAGGGCACATGAAGTAAGGGAACCTCAAGGAAATACGTAACGGGCATTTTGTGGAGCGAGAATCTGAAGAAATTTCAGACATAACTTGTGATTTATTTTAACTTGCCAGCTTGTTGAAGGAAACTGGCCAAAATCAGGGTGCCGAAGTACATGATTCTTTGCATTTCCTTTATTTTACATGGGGAAAAGTTGCTATAACTGGATGAAGGATTTCACTGCCGCCCCAAGATACCCTGACGATAATGGAAGATGATTGAAGACCCCAAGTTGGTTTTAATGGCTACAAATAATTCGGAAATTAAACCCTCATTTCAAACTACAAGGGGAAACGATATCCTTGGGAGGTTCGTAATGGTGGATATGAGAAGACCCCGTCGAGATTTTATGAGTAAACATCCTTTTATGAATGATTTAGTTGAAAACGAAATGACGAAAAAATCTTAAAGTTTTCTACTTCTGCCAAATCCGAGAAGATTGTCGTTCTCAGTGTACTCCGTCTCTTCCTCTTTGGTCTCTCAGGGAATGAAACGACTTCCCTCCACCGGGGTTCATTAAGCTAGTTCAGCCCTCCAATGAAATCTTTGGTGCCAAAGAGGAACAAACAACTTCCTTCAACGAAGTCATCAGAGACTACGAGTCATGTCGACCGGTTTCATCCAAACCTCGGCGTATGTCTCTTGAGAAAGCTGACGGACTTGGTAAAGAGTTGAGATGGATGCTGAAGTCCGGCATCCTGAGAACTTCAAAACAGATATCGACAGATCCAATTTGCTGCTTAATTTGTTGGACAAAACAGGCAGCTCATGGGAGCAAAAAGGTAGAGCCCAGACAATGGTTAAAACATAAAAGAAGAAAGGTGGAAGAGTAAAAATCGATTAAAAATGAACATGCCTTTTGCTTTCAAATTGTGATCAATTTGAGTTTTTTGTCACCAAATGTGGCAATCTGAGCACCCTAGCACAGAAAGACGTGTCAAAGCTGCCGTATGGAGAACAGCTGTGATTGTTGTGGAAGTTTTGTCTTGACTTACCGTTTATTGCATATGGTGAAAAGACTCAAAAGCAAAAGTTCCCAAAAGGACGAAAAAAAAGTAAATGGATTATACTGATTTGTGAATAACAAATTTCTCAAATTTCCACGAAAAAAAGGCTGACGAGAGTAAACAGAGACTTTGCAGATAACTTCAGTGCTTTTCTCGCATGAATGAACGATTCACTTGACGTTAAACATGATTTGAAACCGGGTGGATTGAATCGTAAATAAAAACTGACTGTAATGTCAAATCATTGGGAGCGAAGCAGAAGCATAAAAAAGGGAAACATTAATGTGTAAAAATCGAGTTTGTTGTGGTTTTATACTGCAACTGAATCGGTAACTTGAACAGTGCACCTCCAGCCGATTGAAAGCAACGCCTCTACAATTAGAAACCATACCCCATCAGCCGTTTAGCTGTCACCCATCTGCTCTGAAAATGAGTCTACCTGGCCGGCTTGCATCGCACTCTCTAGGTTTTGCTTCCCCTATGGTCAAAGCATCTCACAAAGTTGGCTAAAGTCAATGTAATGTAGATCAGAATAACTTACTGAAGATTCGTAAATAAAATTGTTGCTGAATAACAAAAAGCACTCAGTACTTATTTTCAATATGATAACAAAACATGTCTTGTTTGATGGTACAAGAAAACTCATTCAATTCTAATTCGTTGGTCGACCAGATGATACGTGAATGTAAAGTTATGTAAAATAAATATGTCGTTGTCGACTTGAAGTGCTAAAAATTACATTCCTAGTATGTATGTATTTATGTATTTCAGGCTGTTGTGATAGGAATAAAATAAATGTAGAAGTTAAAATCACAACGCCCAGCAACCCCTTAAGCCGATGTCTTGTTTTCAAGGGTGTTTTAGGAGAAATATTGATCGTACTGAAATTGGCAGTGATAAATGAGATGGTAAAAATAAGACAATATATGAAAGTCTGGAGGTTCTAAAATAATTATGTTCTTGGAGCCGAATGGGTGAATTGAAAATGGCTGACCTTTCCGACCAGCGCGTGTCGTATTTTCCAAAGACATTGGATTGGCAGGAATAACAGTCTTTCATTTGCAAATACTGGGATATGAGGCAGTAATTGATTCCGACAAACGAGAGGCCCACTGTTTTAAAGAGTCTTGACTAGATTTCGTATGGACACGGAAGTCATTCCATATTTTTGTAAATTTGAAAAGTGGCAGGTTTTGAATCCATTTCAATTTAGAAAGAGGCAATGTAAAATAGATATCGCCTCCCCTGCGAGTTTTAAAATTATAGCTGCGTGATTTAGAATTCATTTTACTGATTTTGAGATACATGTATCCTAGTTGGCTAATTTTGCTGAGTATTGCATTTCCATAAGCCTTAAAGAAGTTCGAATGAATGAAAGAAATTTCATGTAGCAATACGAAATTAATCTAAAACCAAAATTGATTTGTTTGAGGCCTGACATTTCGGTTCAATTATAGTTCAGTTACTTTCTAAACATTCAGCATACTCCAATTCTATCATATCACAACTATGCATATTATTTTATTCAATTACTTAACTCACATCAAGAAATTCGGCACCATGGTCATAATTAGGCCTTGAACTTTTAACTACTACTGTTCTCGTTTCCTTTTCTTTCAATTGTTTCATCAACATCTAGCAAATTTCCCATTCTTTTTGTGATATGTCTTGGTTGTCTGAAGAGACGTCATTATTTGGCAATTTCTCATTTCTTTTGTAACATTATTCGTATTCTGGCATTTCAATTTCATACAAAATTACGATCAAAATTAGCCCTGAAAATTTCCGCTCGTTAGTGCAATTTGGGGAAATGTGTTCTCAAGCTAATAGTGAACGCATGCTGAATATGTTGTTTTTGGCATTCTCTTATTTTGGTCCCCATAGATACGACACTCCATGAAATGGGATTTTAGTGTTCCAATCTCATAGGGAACTTTAAAAATGAATGAAGTAAAGCAAGATTGGCTATTCTTGAACGTCCACGTTCAGACGAGCACACCCTAAACGGAAAACAATGCTCTGGTAAATGTGGATTTGATGTTCACTACAGCGACAAACTTAGACATATGTAAAGAGGAAATTACAGAACAAAATACACTTACGAACATCTGAACAGTTCAATCTCCCAATAGCAACAAAATAATCAGAACGTGAATCCATCTATTTAGACTATCAATAAATTGCCATTTACCTACGGATCTCAAATCAAGCAAATAAAAACTGATCTCAAACTAAACAAACGTAGTGAAGAAACTGAAGGCACTTGATCCAAAATTTCAACGTTGAAAAACAAAATCTTCTTCGATTAATTGTTCTTTTGTCAACAAATTATAAACTATAAAAATAAAAGTAAGGTTCATATTCTTTAGTCAAATTTTATTATTTTTTCCCTATTTATATAAAAAAAAATAATTCTCAACCACAACTAGTACGTGTCCGTTTACACACTGTACGTACTGATTAGAATTGAGTGGGCCCATGGACAAAAATAGACACAATTACTGGAAGCGATTCTGTATGATCGACAAGGATGATCTGTACTTTTCTCTCTTCCGCTTTGAGTTGTTTCAACTGAGTGCATGTAGTTCATAGTTGTGGGAGTTTTGTTGCAGTATTGAAAAGTTCGAGCTAACAGTTGTGAGGATTTCGATTTCGAAACACTGTGGTTAGCTTGAATAAATAAGTTCGCCATGGAGGGCACAAATCTATTATTAGGTCTTGGGATGTTTGTTTGTGATGAAATTGTGCACCACAAGCTATTTGGAAGGTTCATTTAAGTATTCAGTTCCGAGGAAGGTAAGTGGACAACGCTTTTCTCTTGTTTTTGTGATGGAGTTATGATGTTGGAGGCATAATGGGAGATTATCGTGCTCAAATGACATAATTCATTAGGTGACCTTGTCTTAGATTTGAAGTGCATTCCTCTTAATTCATGAACCAGCAATGTGCTTTTGGGGAAATGTTTGTTTAGACGTTAAAAGCGAGTAATCTCGTTTCAAAGACGAAGAAAGACTCAAATTTTGTTAGTGAATATTTCTTACCTCCTAACCTTAATTGTCGCTCATTCCGGGCATTTAAAAGCTTTTGTCCGTTTGTCCCATGTGCGCTTTGTAAGAATATTTTTATTAATTGTGAATTAAGCTTACTTTTGATCAAATATTTATTAGGAAAAAGTGGCTCCTTTTATCAAAAATTTCCATTTAGACCTTGAAAAGGGTTATGAGTAGCATGTTACATGTCTTCTCTAGCATCATTCTCTCTGTGGAGGAAACCCTGAAATCTGTGTTTACAAGATTCTAACTGGATTTTTTGGCGCTTTGCTCTCCAACCTTTCGACACTTCCTCACAAAAATTATTAGAGAAAACAACTCACTCATGCAATGCACAGAGAGCTATTACAAACACAAAAAGGTCTGAAGTAACTCACATTTTTACCCATCAAAGCTTTAGTACAAAAAAAAAGAGAAAAGATTTCATCACTTGAAGGGTATGTATTATAAGAATTCGCGACATGATATATGCCAATTGTATTAGAACACGTGCAGATGATTTTTTTTCCTCATAACCATGAGTCAACCATCGATTTTTTCGTCACACATACTTTTAACGGGAAACTAGATAAGGCCAGAATATAATTTCCCCTTGGACTTTGCTCTTCATTCTCTAGTTCCATATTGGAGTCAGTTATACCTGGTGTGAGGTCTAGATATGCGACACAGTTTATAAAATATTAATTCAAACCATTTATGGTAGTGCTCACTCACATATCTAGCATGCATAACTTGTCTCAAGAAGGCGCTAACTCTCGCTTCTATTTCAGTAGATTGCCCAAAGTCGACATGAACTCAGGGCAAGAAAGAACTTGGACCTCTAGAAATGATCTCCGTCGAAGGATCATCTTGTCCCTCATGTTCCTTTGTATTTCCTACGCCAAATCAACCAATTTCCCCTCAACTGCATCCGAAAAGAGAGATGGATCTGAACCGCATCCGGCCAATTGTACCAAACCAGCCATTGAAGAATTCCCAAGGGATTTCTTCACCCAGGCCCAAAGAATGAATGGAGGGGTTGTGGTCCACTTCTTGATTGCCCTCTACCTGATCCTTTCTCTTGGTACCATTTGTGACGATTATTTCGTCCCTGTCCTGGAGATCTTGTGCGAAAAACTTAATTTGAAGCCTGATGTGGCTGGAGCAACCTTCATGGCCGCAGGTGAGTGAATTGCAGAACAAAGGCTGGAACGGGCTTTTCTGATTGCGTTTGGTTGCAGGCACATCATCGCCCGAATTCTTTGCCAATATCATGGGTACCTTTGTCACTGAGACTGACTTGGGTATTGGCACCATTGTGGGATCTGCAGTATTCAATATATTTGGAGTTATTTCCGTCTGCGGACTTTTCTCTGGAAGAAAAGTACAACTTGATTGGTAAGTGGAATGAAAGAAGAAAAATTCAGAGACATTTGTAAAGTTTGGAGAGTTGGCGGTACATTTTGGCGTGGAATTCGATCAAGAGTCAGGGAAGATACAGGTTATCGCCATTTGATAAATAAGGGCGGAGAAATTTACACTGCATAACATCGGCGAAGAAAGAGTTTGCTAGGAGTTTACTAGAATTTTTTTGATGCAGGTTAGCCGATTTCTTCCGAAACCTTGTCCTCAAACGGGGCTTTGTACAAGTTTTCAAGTTCAAAAGGACACTTAGTCCATCGTGAAGAAATTGGCTCAATGAGGTGATATATACGAGTATGTTCAAGGGATGACCTAACAAAAAACAACCTTTGCCTATCACACTTTGAAGATGCCACAAAAAAAGTGTAATAACTGGGTCACAAATGGAGGACAATTCGAGGTATTTATTATCTCGAAGTTTTACCTTTCCATGATCTAGTTGTTATATAGAACTATATCTAGACATCTTTTGACGTGGGAAACCCCGGTTTTATCTAACTAAAAAACTGTGATTTTCAAAATGAGCTAAGTTTTCACTGACCTTTTTTTCAACTTCAGGCTTACTGAGCAATTCTTCTTACAAGAACCCTTAACAATAAAGAACAAATTCACGCACTTAGACGCTTGCTGAAATATATGTTTTCCGGCTATATTTATGGACCTGACTTCAACGTTTGTATGACGTTCAAGTGATACCGTTACTTAAGTTGCACTTAAGTTACATAAAAATGCACTAGAGTTTTACAGACTACATGTCAAGGTTCACAAAATGTAAAACATTGGAAGAGAAAAAAGTCCAGCTAGTATAAACTTTTTAAGAAAGTTTCATAACAACACAACACTCACTCTTCTATTATACAACGGGAAAAAAATGAATGTCCACTTAAATCAAATAAGTGTCACTAAATCCTAGCTTCTTTTTCAGGTATCCAATCACGAGGGATTGTTTCATATATGGCTTAAGTGTGCTAATTCTCATTGGAGTTCTCATTGACGAGGCCGTTTACTGGTACGAAAGTCTTCTCATGGTGATTGCTTATACAGGGTACATTCTCATTATGGTCTTTAATGGACCCTTGGAGCGATGGTCCCATGAGACAAAGAAGACCGTTCGAACCAAAGTCTTTCCCAAGATTCCAACAGAGAGTACTCCTCTTCACACTGCAAATCCAATTGTTGCGACTGAATCCAAAGGTGTTCAAACTACACTCCCCGAAGAAGCTCGAATGAGTATGGAGCCGGACACTACGGATGAGTTTGACGGCGGAGAGAAAGTCATGAAACCATGGGAGCGCCCTTCTGGCTGCTTTCGTAAGTACTTGGCTTCTAAATTGGAAAGACCCAGCATGATAAAGGAGTATAAATTGTCAGTTGAGTGATCGCGAACTCTTCAATGGGGATGATAACACCTCTCTTTTTCTTTAAAAAATGTCAACATGAATATGCTTTGGGGCTAATTTACGCCTGTTGGGCCATTTTTTTGCAATTTTTCCGCAACTTTTTCGACTCTTAGCCACCTAATGAATCATATTCAATCCTCTTTTCGTGTTCATCCTTTTCTATTTCTGTACATCAAATATGAAGCTAATTTACTTTTTGCTTGATCCAAGTTTTTAAAGATTCCTTGAAACATGATAAGTATGTAAGGTATTCTTCCATTCCGATCATTTTGTAACAGAAAAACAAAGAGCACCCCCCTCAAAAAAATATATCTCAGGACAAAAGACAACAAGTTTGCCTTTTCCAAGTCCATACAAGTTGTCCTAAACTCAAATACGGTTTTTTTTCTGTTCTCCCATAGACTTTAAATTTTCAAAAACTTTTCTCGTTTCAGATAACCTTTGGTGGATGGTGTTCTTTCCCATTAATTTGCTTCTTTTCATTACCATTCCGGATGTGCGCTATCCGACCTGTGCCAAGTTTTATCCCCTCACGTTCTTCATGTGCATGGCTTGGATTGGCGTCATCTCCTATGTAGTCACTTGGATGATCACCATTGTGGGCTTCACCCTGGCCATTCCGGACTCAGTGATGGGCCTTAGCTTTCTAGCCGTAGGCACCTCAATTCCGGAGGTCATTTCGAGCCTGATCGTCTCTCGCCAAGGCAAAGGTTCCATGGCCGTATCCAACAGTATTGGCTCGAACACTTTCGACATTCTACTCTGTTTGGGATTGCCTTGGCTTATCAAGGCCATTATCCAAGGCTCCACCACGGACGAGGAGTGGCTCATCCGAGTGAACTCTGAAGGATTGGCATACACTGTCATCTCGTTATTACTCAGCCTAATCTTCCTCTATGTCATTCTAGTAGCTTCGCGATTTGTGCTCTCTAGAACCTTGGGATTCGTTTGCTTAGTCATCTATGCCATTTTCCTGACCATTTCCATTCTGTTCGAACTGAATGTGTTCTTTGTGGTGAACCTTCCTTCATGTTCTAGCAATTATTAATACTCGCCCAGTGAATCCAAAACCTGTATAATGACGGATTCGTTTCAGGAATTGGAGCAATACTTCCGAAATCTGACACGATGAAATTTCTTTGTTGTTTAAATATTTGAACCGCGCCAAAACCCAAAGGCGGGAAATTCAAAATTCGTTGTCAGATATTTTTAGCACCCAGACAGATATTTTTTTAGGTACAGTTCATTCGTCAAGTAAAACCGGAACAGCTAACAATAATCGAAAATCTTTATCTTATGAAACTGGCAATTTATTGTGTAATGAATCTGATCGGATATGTAGACTAGAATTATTGATTGATGTTGAATAAATCGTACAACGACGAATAGAATAACTCTTCAAAGACATTTAGGCACTAAATGGCCAGGGATGGTGGTGACCGTGAAAGCAGATCTTGAGTTGCCAAGACGTTGGTCAAGGGTGATCCATTTGGTTCCATCAAACTGGTCAATTCTTTCCCAAGAGAACACCGTGGGAATACCTTCCACCAAAACCATTTTGTGACCGTCGGTGCTGAAGGGGAGCCTGGCAAACGATTCCCACCTGAGGCAAGAAAGAAAAGTAATTATCACCAATTGTTCCATCCATCTTCCTCTACGTTCGAGCTTATAGCTTTATTTAACGATAACAAAAATAAACCAAATTGTACGTGACAGATTTCCAAAAAAGCCTTTTGTACATATTTTTTTGAATTATGAGCCTTCAATAATCATTGTAAAAAGTGCAGCGATGAACCTTGACATTTCAAAAGTGTCGATCAGCTTTTAAGTGTGTCTTACACCATTTTTGAGCAAAATCCTTGATCAGCAGTGCTATCAAAGGTTAACCAGACACGCCAACTTTTATTCGTTGGTGGTTCCAATGCCATATATAACAAGTTATATGGAAAACATAAAGTTTTCATCTTGAGCTGCCGGGAGTAATATTCCAGCCAAAAAAAAGGGACTTGCCCTTGTCGACAACGGCAATCGAATCAAAGTGTTAAATAAATCAAACCTAATCAACTCACTTTCCAGTTTTGAGATCAAGAAAGTCTACATCGTTGCCTGTTAATGCCCCTCCCGAAACCAGGACCCCTTCTCGTCCCGCCCATTCCATCAGGAGACAGGAGTGGCCGTATCGAGCACGAGGCAAATCCTCCAATATCTCCCAGCGTCCACTTTTCGTATCCAGAAGTTCCACCGAGCTGATGGCTCCATCTTTGGTGTAACCTCCGATCACAAGAAGGGCTGTTTGATTGTAGGGAACGGCACAAAAGCTGGAAACAACAAGTACACTTTAGCATATCCAGTACCAGTATAAATGTATGATTGGAAGAGGAGGGTCTCCGCTAAATTTGGAAAGAAACGCTCGGACCCAAGGCAGCACTAACTTAAATGACAGTGTCTATCAAAAATAAGTTTTTAGATAAAAAGTCATCAAAGATCGATTGGTTCGAGGTCCACTAGTTATGGGGTGCTTTCAAAATTGATGTATATTAGCTCTATAATCGTTAAATTATTGCTTCAACACCTTGGTTGGGAAAAATGTAACTATTGAACGCGTGACAACAGCATGCCTGGAAGAGATGAACATAATCTGATCATGATCAGCCATAGCAGATATTGAATGTACTAAAAATTGTCAAAGCAATTGTTCTAATTTTGCAAAATATGTTGTTGAAGAATTGATAAGAAAATCATACACTAGTTCCATTTCAATTAATTTTGATAGTTTCTCGTATTAACACTTATCATCTGTAGTAATTTTTTTAAAAGATATCTAACAAATTTCTAAAAGCCTTTTAATGGAATTAACGCACTTAGTTGGTTGGCACTTCGATCCAAATCAGCATATAAATTATTGAATCAGCACTGAGATATATGGTAACTAATGGTGGTTTTTATGCATTTAAGTTCAAAACTTCCCAATCAAATTGCGACTCAATTTTCAGAAAGTGATAATGATTTTCAATATCTTACAATTTAAGTGTTTTTTTCATTTCTTGATTAGTATAAAATAGCTCAAAACGTTATTCAAAATAACTTAAAGCACACTAAAACTCTGAATTTTCGAGAATACATTTTACAAGTAATAAAAGAAGTGGTATCAGAGCATTCACTCGAATTCTGAAGAAGAAACTACAACAACAGGTTTAGTTTAAATGATTTGGGCGCTTGAGGTCTTGTTGAAACTAAGCAAATATGTAAAATGAGCATCTTTCAGATCGGGACATATCTTTGCTTAAAAAAAGTTTTTTTTATTCGCTTTCTTTTACGAATATAATCATTGATCTCGAGCTGCAAAGAGGCGTGCTTGAGTATCAAAGATCCAAACAAAAAACAGGAAGGAATTTTTGGGGCGGAAAATGTCTAACGGTGTTTGAATGCTTTAGCTGTGGGTCGCCAAAAAAAGCTTGTTTTTCTTGGTTTCCCGGTTAAAGAAAAGTTTAATCATACTCGATTATAACTACTCATTTGATCGCCATAGTAACAGTAGCGAAACCGACACGTTTGCTCATGTGCATAGAGTGCTTGCATTGAACTGGGCTCGGAAAAAAATCTTTTTGTTTTTTTTCTTCACAACAAAAAAAAATATCTAAGGCAAAGAAAGATAAGTCCTCGTTTAAGTGCATGCTTCATTACTACAAAATCTTTGAAGTCAAACGCATTCAAAATTGCCTCCTAATTGGGACCATCAAATTGATACCTTAATCATGCAGGTTTCTAGATGAAATTTGTTTACTCTGGGTGCTTTACCTCAGTTATTATTAGGGTGAAGAGGCATGGGCAAAAAAGCAAGTATTTTTATATTTGCTCTTTTTGTGGCCTAAGCATTGAGATTTTTGTAGCATTTTTAGGAAAAGCTTAAGCCTTTGCTAAATAAGGCAAGCAGGAACAAAGTGGTAATGGGAGAGCTACTGTATGGGACAAACCAAAAAGATTGGGACTTTACAATATTTAAAGGAGGTACAAAAGGTACCTTTTACCATGAACATTTAAAACTATTCAGGACATTTGTTCTCAGCCAGGTTTTCACAAAATTTAGGATCAATTGAAGTGATTGTGAGGATTAACAAACTGTTACGTCCTCCACATTCCAAGCTTGACAAATGAATGAAGTACCTTCTTGTTTAATGGTTCCTTCAATGTTCCATTTGAACCCATTCCCCCAAATTGCAAATTTTGATTCAAAAAAGAAGTTTTCAGAGAAGCACTTTTTTTGGCTGAAAAAACTCCCCCAAAAATATTATTAAGTTTAATTTTTCCCCAAGCCCTGATAATGAAGTTATTTTCCACCAATAGTTGTACTTGGGTATGGCCTCCATTATCAAATTGAGAGGAAGTATCTGCCATTTTGTTTCATTGGATGAGAGCTGGGCGGATACTTAACATAACCTTTTTCGCTTATTGGACTCTGGATGATTGAGTGGATTTAGGCCTGAGATTTATTTGATTTCCTCTGTTTCACTGCAGTTTGGGGGAAGATATAACTCGCATTGATCCAGATTCTTTTTGCTCTATGAAATCAAGCAATCACTATTCTTGCACTTTCTACTACTTGCTGGAACATTTTACCAATCAAAAGCAGAAATCCGTAAATTCTGGTATAGTGGTTTTTTTCAAGCAATGCGGTGGTTGGAAAAGAGCAAAGAACAAGGACCACGATTAAAGGTGACATTTGATGAAGGGTCCACTTCAAATTACTTTTGGCAGGTTATTGTTGTGTCGATATTGACACCTGAGTGATACCTGAGCACTCCTCCTTTCCTGCAAAAGAAGCTGCCAAGACAAGGTGATGCGATCAATTCTGCTCCTCATTTTTCAACCTAGAAACATTATTGAATGTCTAAAAGCCATTTTGGTTGAACCTAATGTAAGATAAGAAATTTCGGTGATATATTTTAGGATCTGACAACCAGGCGTATTGCTTTTCGCTCTTTCGTTTCAATGTAACATCAGCAGGTGGCGTTAAAAAATTCAAAACTAAATGCACAACTAGCAACATAATAAACAAAATGTTATCGGACCTTTTTTTGCCGGCTTCCTTACCGCTACCGGGATTGGAATCCCAGCAGTTCAAGACGAGAAGATTATTCATTTTACTTGACTTTTATTTATATATATTATTTGATCGACCAACGAATTGGAGTTGGCTGATCTGGCTAATCCTTGAATATAAGGTTATAAGGATGATCCGGAAATTTAGTCAAAACCTTGTCCTGACTTAAATCTTGCTACTGGATCAACCCCTACATAAACCCTACGAATATTTGAGGGCAGCAAATTGAACAATGAAGGATCCCGAGAAAGAGAGAGTTGGACTTCATTGTTTTAACTAGCCTGGATTCTCGAGGGCTTGAAGGTGCTCTCAAAACGCACATTAAGCCTCTACGGTCACTACGATTGACCCTAAATCCTGGGTTGGGACAAAGCTCATGGATGCTTTTGAAAACGTGCAATATCAGATACCTTTCGTACCTTCTCTGAATACTTTACAATTCCAAACTTTTCTAACCTCTCCCAGTGCGAGAGCTCTCTCATATCCTCAGAAGGATTTCTTTGATTCCATCATTTACAACAACCAAAAACGAAGCTTGACACAAGCACCTTGACTGTTCGGAATATAATCTGTCCATTTTTTGTTTAGGTAAAGTTCAGGGTACTTTTCTTACCTGTATCTCCCTTGAGCCATATTCCATTCCGGTTTGGAAACCCACGAATTGCTCTTCAAATCGAAGATCTCAAATCCAATGATATCCAAACCATCCACGTCTCGTCCTCCGAGAACAACCATCGTGTCATCCACAGCAGCTGAAGCGGCTCGATCCCGGCGATTTTGGAACCCGCCCACCTGGTCAATAAAAAATCCAGATCAGAATGTTTTAAGCCCAAATTGGCGGATTTGTCAGCAGCTTGATAGCTTACCTTTTTCCATGTGTTTGGACCCACTGTGAGCATCCAACAGGTGCTATGACGGCAAAATAATACGCCCGTATTGTTAATATATTCGGCCATTCCGGATATGTCGCCCAGAAACCGCCCTGGGTCGGTCGGAACCTCGCTGAAAATTACCAAAGTGAGAATGATATTTTATGCTGCTTATTTAGATGAATATTTCGTTTATCTACGAACTTTTTTCATTCTAAACTTCCTACCTCTAATGCAACCAGTCAAACTAAGGGACTTAAAATGGCTTTTTCACGTACCGATCGAAATGAAAAATTATCGATATGTCTCACGGTTGAAGCATTATCGAATTTGTTAAAATTGGCCCCTTTCCCCAGAGGATTTTTCCGCGAATCAGTATTTCAGAAATTACTAACGCTAATCATATAGGAAGGATGAATATGAGTTGACCCTTAACGTCAAATGGTTCATGATTGCCAGGGTGTACATGTACACGTGTACATTGTGTCTGCATTTTTTTATAACCTGAGATCTCTAGTACATTTGCTAAAAATGAAATATGAGAAGAGTGTTGGGATCTCTTTCCATTTTGGAATATTAATTTCTTAATTCCCTAGCATTCAAAGTGTTTTAAGTGGTTAAAAGCTACCCAGAGAACCTAATCCAAGTATTCTTAGGCACAACTTCAAATTAGGATTGAAGCTCAAATTAGATTCTTCCTTTTTCGTTGTTATTTAATTGATTGGACTATTTGATGGATAAAAAAAGGTCTGAGGTACGTTTAAAACGCTCCAGACCTCTACCAAGGTATTTTAGTTATCTTCTTCGTAAAGAGATAGAAGCCAGACTTTCAGTGGAGTTCATTATTTATAGCCGGTTTACTATAATTTTTGCTCCGTTTTGTTTGTTTCGAGGTGCATGTATTCAATAACGGATATCGGATATACGGATATAATTCAAAACGGATATCTAGATTCATGTGGATATCTGACGACTCATCATTCGATTGGCTGAACAGTAATATGAATGGTCTCCTGGGAATTGATCAACAAGCGGTTTATTGTCCTGTTACGAATAGAATATTACAACATTATTGTAATTCTTGATTGAAACATCTCAATTACATCTGCTAAAATGTACAAAATGAATGGATCTCTCTTATTGCCAAATGGTCAAAAGAACGTAATTATTGATTTATTACTTTTATAGAGAGTGGCTAAAGGACAGATAAAAACCGAAAGAAATGATTTAACACTCCCTCAACCTAATTGGGACTCGCTGAGTTTGAAATTTTCCGATTATCACAGCCGTGGACGACTTTATCTCTGGACAGAGAAGTGAACACGTTCATGAACAACTGACGTTATTTCATGGAGTAAAATCAAAGACAACATGCCCAGCCAAACCGTATTCTGCATGCATGGAATTTTGACGTTTATTTCATTTTACCTACTTGTCTAAGCAAATAGCATTGTAGTATTGAGCCAATTTGATAGTTTGTTCATCGATTAATACCAGACTTGTTCATTTTGTTGGGTTTTGTAACACAGATCACTCAAAATCACTCGATTATTGAAAAATAACCGGACCACATTTTTCCTTGAATTTCTTTCACTTGACATGCAAATGACATGGGCAAAATTGTAAGATCTAACAAACTAGATCCTCACTCAATGATTTTGTGCCTTTATTGGGCCGAGTTTTCAACATGCAAGCCTTTTGATACAGAAACTCGATTAAGATCAATATTGGCTAATGCGTTCTCATTCCCAAAAATTCATATTCAATTGAAAGATGAATATTTGATTATTCGTGGTACAAGTTGCAATTTTTCTTCACTACCATCTTCGTCGATGTATTGGGTTGGCCTTGTTGCTCCAGCTATTGATCTTAATCTTGTAAAGCTTTAAGGTATTTTGGATTCATTCACAGAGAAGGGGACCCCTCTTACCCTTGGTCCACGACTAAGTTTGCACATTACAGTCACAAAAATGCATTCAATTACACCGTTTTGTCTGTGATTTCTTCCAGATTTTGTCACTATTGTTGTTTAGCATGATGTACATGTCAAGCTCAAACTCTTTAGCCTCTGTCGCATTGTTTACCCAGATCCTGGGGATCAAGTCGATATATTAAAATAACCATAAACCTAAACAAAAAACAAAGATATAAAGTAGCCTGATTCTTTCTCGATATTTTGAGCAAATACGAAATCTCGAAGGAGTCCAAGAACCTAGAAAAGAGGACTTCATTGTTCGAATTAGAAACATCGAGCGTACATGTTGCTGAACAATCATTGCAAATTTCACAACAATCTGTGAAGTCTCACAGAAGCAATTGTTAATCAATTTCATCAAAAACCTAACCTATAAGAATACCTTTATTTTACCGTTATATTTGACATATCTGGCTACCCCTTGAATATAGAGTTGATCAGGAATGTACAAGTCTGACTTAAACCCTTCTGAAGGAACAACGCTTACACAGTAATGTCTTTTCATTCAATATTGAGGGGAGTAATTTGTAGTGATGGGATCAAAAAATTTCCAAAATCAGGATCGCCAGAAAGCTAGGAAAGTCAAAGCACGGGTATTTTCTAACGTATCGTAGAAATACAGGCTTGGCCAAAAAGGTGACCCTGGTTTGATCGGAGAAAAATCAGGGTCACATTTGTGATCAACTAACGGGTTTCGATCTTCCGCTAGTAATGCCGTATGCCATTGAAAATGTAAATTGGTAGCCCTACTTGCAACCTCCGGTGATTTTTTGTTTGGTCCCCATCAGTAGTAATTTGAACTCTTATAAGGGCCCTTATTTGCAACGTCACACGGCCAAAGAAAACGGGAAGAGGCACGGTAGATTGCTACATAAACTGCTCTTGCCTTGCTTGAACGCAATTTCTTTTCCGGACATTATGTGACCCGAGGCACTAATTGAAAATTAGATTTTGATAGAATTGGTCAAAAACAACACAAACGCATTATAATTCACTAATAAGGAATTGGCCCAATCGGCCTTCATTTGGTAGAGGCTGAATGACAAAGCGCCCTCTGGAGTGCAGAACGTAAAACATATTTCGTGCAGCGTAAGTGGGCTATTGTCATGTATTATTTGATCAACCACTCAACTAGAGTTGGCAGACCGAGCGAGTCCTTGAATGCAGGGTTGACCTGGAATGCTATCTAAAAATTTGTCCAAGTCTGACTTGAAAGATGCAACCGGATCAACAAGGCCTACGTATTCCCTACGAATATTAGAGGGAAGCAAATTAGATAATGAAGGAGCCGAGAAAGAAGAGATGTGGACTTCATTGTTTTAACTAGCCTGGATTCTCGAGGGCTTGAAGGTTCTCTCAAAAGGCACATTAAATGACCCTAAAACCTGGGTTGGGACAAACTCATGGATGCTTTTGGAAACGCTACAGAAAGTATCATACGTTGTTAAGCTATCAGAATTTTTTTGATGCAGTAGTCATTTTTTGCATCTTTGGTAGTTTTCGTATTCTGAACTAAACGTAATCATTTGCTTTGCATTTAGTTTAAAACGTTTCAAAACTTGGCGTAGTCTCAAGACTGGTAAAACAAAACTTGAGGTGGAATCTGTTTTGGTGCAAATTTAAAACTCCAAAAATGTTCTCTTTGTCGCTTTTTCCGATATCGTGGAAAAAGAAATCTAGGACTTAGCTTTGAATGATGAAGATTTAAAAATAATAGCCTTTGATTGACATTATGCTTGTCTTTGATAACCAAATTTTCCAAAAGCGATCGCTTTCATTAATCCTTAATTGAACTTTCGATCTCTGGCGTTAAAACGGATTTCAAACTAAAAAAAAAAATCCTCGCACGCTAAAAACATGGCCGGTATAAATACCTACGCTGAATCAGTGGTTAAATGATCTCTTGCCTCAAGGGAAAGTAAAGAAACATGTCTTGCACATTTTAGCCTCCCAACACGTGCTACACAATTTTTAGCACTTTCAATTTTTTGTCACCATGCTATCAATTCAATGATTGGATTGATTGACCGAACTTGCATTTGATTGAAAGTTCAAGGCCCGCCAAAGCGAACTTGATGCCAAGCAATCATTCACAGAATGACATTTCACGTAACAACACACGATCAAAGCCTACAACCTGAGAGGTGAGTAGGTCCTACCTGATGGCATTTTTGCAGATCCGGTCGTGCTTGACCACCTCCACGTCTTTGAGCTCCCGATATCCCGGTCCATAGCCTCCGAGGATAATGGCATAACGCGAGGACAGGGATTGAACAATGAAAGGTGTCCCACTACTCCATTGCACCATCCAAGTTAGTTCCAAGACAAACAGAATGGCCCTCAAGGGGCCCAAGTTCCAACAACACAATCCCATCCTATTATGAACACTGCACCATCGCAAGTCCGACTGGTTCTTAATGTTCAGAGCAAACTCGGGGCCCACCAACACGGTCGGTCAGTGATGCACTGACGACATCCTCGCTCTGAACGAAGTACGCCAAAAACTCAGATGACGCTTTTGTCTGCGTAGCTCCCCTATAGAGCCACCATTGCGCACTTGGTAATGAGTCCGCACATGGCATGGAGGTGACGCCGGGGCAAATGCCGATTAGGGGTCCCGTCGCAAGAATTTCTCGCAAGAAAGTAGGGTTCATCCATTCGCCGCGCTTGGAGTCCCAAAGAGTCGGGGGGTGCATCCGCGACGAATTCGCCATTCATCCTGGTGTGCGTCGGGAATGATTCAGTTCCGAGGGGTGGGAATTTTGTTGAGAATGCTTTGACACCTTTTTGAAATATAGGCTATTTTCAGCGTGAATGGGAATTGTTTTGTACTTGGTTAACAGGCTTGAATTGATTACAGGGTTGGGCGCTATCACGAATGAACGAAATCAATTGTAAATTAATTTGTTTGGGCCCATTGCAAAGAGTTCTTGTAACGTTGGATTGTGTCTACTGAGGTGTTTGCAAATAAGTTGTTTATTTTCATAAAGGTTAAAACTTGTCAGAATGATATCACATATCGGCACCAAAACCGACAGGTTTTTTTTTACCGAAGAGCGCTTTGTATCGAAACAAAATGAATGGGCTTATTGTCTTTTAAACTACAAAGGCCACATGCAATCTAGCTTAATCTTTCAAAATGAGCTCATCCCAAATATTTGAAGATGTTTATGTATTTTTCAGATCTGAAGTTATGTGATCTTAGCGCTATTCATATGGTATTAACGTGGAACTTGGTTTGAAAACTAGGGTGGGGGTGAGAATCATCTAAAAGTGATCCTGAAAGTGTTTAAAAAATACCGGGTGGCCGCGAACTCGAGTCCCATTCTTCAATACAATTTTCCTTATTCAGCCATTTTATAGAGAATTTCAAAGCGACCAAAGGTAATAAAAAGATTCGATTTTTCTCCATGTTTTGATGACCACATCATACAATTATCGTACCCATATTGCCATCCACTCAGTATTGCTACCTTAGCAAGTCTTTTACGACCAACAAATGACTCGTGTTTTAAAAGACTTAAACGTAAAAAAACAATGGCAAAATACCCCTCCCCCATCAAGAGTAACTTGTATTCTTTGAAATATATTTAAGCCTTACGTAAAAGAAGAAAACAACTGTTAACTTGGTACATTTGCATATGGCAATATCCAACTTTTTGACAGAACCTGGATGTCTTTATTTACGTTTAAAAACCAAAGGCGCTTCCAAGTTTCAGTATCAAAACAGTAAAAATATTCATTTTATCAAATACAATGTTTATGATCTACACATATTTTTGTTTTATGTTTTCTCACTTTTCGATGTGGGCAACACAATCCAGGATATGATCGCTCCGTGTCAAACACATTGATAAATACTTCAGCCTGGGTAATGACATCTAACTTTGCCAATTGAACCCGTTGAAATCAAGCAGAATTGTCCTATGTGAATATTCCAAGTCACTTGGACTTGCCAAGCCGG
>NC_081445.1:10220977-10231220 GCF_007210705.1 Tigriopus californicus | reverse complement strand
GGCAGCTGGGCTCTAGCCACTTTTTCTAGCTATTGAATTTGATGCTGTTTTTAGTTCTAAGATACAGAGGGTTGAAAGGATCTGTTATTCCTCTTTGCAAATGTTGAAGATGGGCATTGATTCGATTCCAAAATCTGCAACCACTGGGCACCTCTTATATCCATAATTGAGATAGTTCTAAAATCTTCGCTTAGTAGAAATTCTGTTTAAATATTTGCCACTTACCAAATTGTCATTGATGGGAAGCAATTACCAAGTTATGGCTCTTTCAATGGTCGAAGTTGATGAAGAAATAGTCATTTGACAAATACGTAAGCATCTCGTAAAAAGCTGCTGTGCAAGTTGTCCGCAAATGTCCGACACTTATGGAGTTTCAATCGACCTTGCTGATTTTAATCGCCGAGAACTGCAATTAAGCCTTATCTGTTTCCACACTTGCACAGAATTACTTCCATGTATGATAGAACAAAACAGAACTCGTACCATTCTCTCAGAGTTTTTGGAATAATCCGGTCTTTTATTCAACCAACAAGTGAGTCCTTCAACAAAGTATTTGTGTACGTACCTTGGATCACCAAACGAAATGTTCAGCCGCAAATGTGTATACACCAAAAATGGCTCTTGTAATGATTTTCGCAGTGTTGTCATGTTTCTTCAATTCACTTCATCCATGGAGGTCACGGACGGTTTACTGAATTGCTCTGACTCATACTGAATCTAGAGAAGATTATGTACCGAAAATTGCTCTTTTAAACAAAAATAACCTTTTTTTAAAGTTTTTCATATAAGCAATATTTGCCGAGGCGCGCGTATTGAAGACGCGCTTCATCCATTGCTTTTTTATAAATTGCAAGACGAGACATTGCCGTATTCGCGATTTTTTTGCCAAGTCTTCGGTTGACATTTGGCCCTAAAGCAGACCAAGAATCATTTTGTCTTGTAAGTAATTGGCGTTTTGTTTTTCATTAAGTGGTTGGATTTGGAAACTGGTACAGAGTGCTGCGAAAGGTTTGTTCCTTTTTTTCATATCATTTTGCTCAGGTAGGTTATATTCTTTGAGGCCTCAAGTTTCCATTTTTTATGTTGAGCCAAACATGGCAAATAATATGAAGGCAGATAAATAGCAGGGTTTCTGGTAGTGGAAAATCAAATGAAAACTGGAATCCTTTTTTATCCCACCAAATATCTTTCTTCATGTTCTGAAAAATGAGAAGCCAAAAACACTTGTTTACCATCAAGTTTAAACGCAAAAGCTTTTTGATTTTATTCTAAGATGTCAAACAAACTTTAGAGTCATCGATAATCGATGAAAAATTCCTTTTAATTCAAGATTTGGTGAGGAATATGATCTATCCAACAATTGGAAAACCGGTTTAACCAGGTTTGTTAAGTTTATGGAAACTTGAGTTTCTCTCCTTACACTAATCTTCAAAAGAAGAAATAAAGATCCTCCCAATTGAAAACAACTTGCTGTAATACTACACCTTCGGCCATCTCCACAAAGTTGTTGATTCGTTTTGGAGTGTTATTTTGACCAAGGGTGGCAAGATGTGCAAATAAGACTTGGCATATCTGAATTGAAGAGGGTCTGACTTTTTCAGAATCATTGTTCTAAAAACAAAGAAAACGCTGTGCAAAGCAAAGATTCGGCAAAAAGGAGAGAATCAAGACTAGGGCTGGAATCGAGCCCCAAATCATTGACTCGAGCCTCACAAGCGTTTTGATCACTGAAACTGAGACCCAGTCCCTGCCTTCCTAAAAAGTTTTTTTTAAACGTTTTTTTTTTGCTTGTTCTGATTGGCTTAAAGATCTTCTTTAATTTCTTTAAAAATCGGTTTCGATAAAAATTGTGCTCATATTAGAATTGTTTTTATCAGCGAGGTTCTTAAAAAGAATGTATTTCATTGTTTTAGTTACCTCATGTTAAAACGAGATCTATGGTCCTTTTCATTCTCATATGCCTCTTCTTGTTGCGATCAAACGTAAGAGCACGAGAATACGCTCCAAGATGCCTGATTTAACCAAGGAATTTTTCGCTGAACAACTTATTGTTGGTACATGCTAACACCATAGATAGACCCCCAACCCTTCTGAGAGGCTCTTTAAATCCTAAGAGGGTAAAATTACCGACACTTTTGACCTCTAAATTGAAATAAACAAGGAACTATTTGTTGTATATTTGTGGCACACCAGCAACTTTTTGCGATCATCTTCTTCCAATAACTTGTCCTAAGAACTAAATTCAAGTCAAGAAAAAGTGATGCTTTTAGAGTAATTCATTAAAAATTTGTAAGGCTGTACTTTTTGCAGTACTTTTTTGGTTAGAAATGATGATTGCAAAAGTCTCATTGTGTTATCAACCATACAATATGCATCTTGCTGTTATGTTATTATTGACAAGTCATAATTGTTCGGAATTTCACCCATAAATGATGTGAAAAGTCCTCCAGAGGAGTTGTTGGCTCATTCTTTGTGTCACAATACTTATGCAATAATTTGTTCATCTAATAATCCCTTGATAAAATCTGGCATCCTAGAGCATGTTCTCTCGTTTCTACGTTTTTTTGTCCGCACCTAGACGATGCAGAGGGCGCTGCTTCCGCTCAATAACTAGCATTAACTAGAGCTACATGTGGTGACTCGGGACATTTGAAATTAGTTACAAATATCTTTAAATAATTCTATTTCTATTATTTTCATTATCATCTTCATACGGTCTCGTATTGCCACTGTTGTATTCCAAATAATCCCTGATCTCTGCGCTGAATATAATGCAATGACTCGAGTCATTTGAATCTTCTTAATGACTCGTTATATGTCTACCCAAAGCTCTTCCATACCAAAAGCGCTCCTTAGAAATTCGTATAAAACTGGAACCACGTCCTCTGAAAGCATGTTAGTTGCAAAACCTTAACGTAGCAATTAACTTTCTTCATAAAAGGATTGTGTATCTCCATTTCAAAGGACCAACTCCTTCTCCAGGTGCAAGATTTAAGACCCTTTTGCCCTCTAATCCATTGATCGTTTCAATGGGGCAACGACTGTGCTCGAAAATCCGAGAGTGCTTCCAATGTTGCGCTCCGAAATCTTCAGGTGAGAAAAATACCTGAAGTTACAGGGTTGGTCTGGAAATGACCCTGCCTTAAAATATGTGGTGTTTCGTACTATTTCTGTTTAAGACGTTAAAAACGAGAAGCGTTGCGGTTCCTTGCAGGTTTCTTACGAAGCAATCGAGTTCGGGAACGTGGACCCACCATTCTCATCAAAACAAATGACATACTTATTGTCTCAAGTGGCTTAATGGATAGACGAAAGGCCCTTCAAATTCTGTCAACTGCTTTGGTGAATAATTTTGTATAAAACACGTGACACATAATCATGATATTGTCTGATTTTCAGAATAAGTTGCTCAATGATTCAGAACCTTGTGGGAGTGGGCGTAGGTGCGCTTGTATCGAAGTGTGCGATTCTTTGAAGAAGCAAGGCATCGTCTTTGAGCATATCGCCTCTCTATTCCATATTCGGTCGTTAAAAGACACGTCAAAATCCGAGGATGATCTTCCAATCCAGAAGGGGTTTTGAAAAACTGATCAAATCCATATTTGTACTCACTGTCGTTTGTATTGATCAGTGAAGACGTTGTAGAAGTAACCTGTTGTCATGTAATTCTCAATATCTATGCGACCTTTCACAAATCTTTTGAGCCTCATGAAGTGAACAAGAACATATCAAGTGATCAAATGCCGTGTCATTGTATGAATTCGTTTTGTCAGGAAATCTTTTTAAGCGAGTTTAGATACACTATATCTATCTCATGTGTTGTAAAACTCAAGTTGAAGCTAACGCACTATCAAGCATGGTTGCCAAATGTCAACTTCAGGTGCCATTTTTGGGCAAATGGCAACTATTTTAATTGGATAGTAAGTTGAACTTCGAGTGGCAGCTTTTCCCTTAATTGGCAACTATGTGCCAATTAAACTTCCTCCATATCTTCCTTCTTTTTAAGAGTGACATTATTGTGTTTTTTTTTTCTACCAACCGTAGCAATATCAAAGTAAAATGTTTGACTTGGACAAATTTTAGATGGCATTCCAGATCAACCCTACATTCAAGGACTAGCTCGGTCTGCCAACTCAACTTCGTTGGTAGACATATATCATATAAAGATTGAAGGGTAATGAAAAGACGAATTATAACCTTTCATTTTAAAAGTACTGGGGATTACATTCCCTGTAGCCGTTAAAAAAGCCCACCAAAAAACAAGCAAAAAAAAACGAATTGAGCACCACCAAGTCTGGAAACAAATAAATTGCCTGTCCCTTTGGGTTTGTACCTCCGTTTTTGTTGACTAAATTTGATGGAATATAAGCATTTGTGAGCAATAAAATAGTCATGCTTCCCAATTTCAAACCTTCTTTTCTTCAATCTGTTGCAGATCTTGACGAGCCAATTGATCACAGAAAAATCAATTAATCTTTATGCTTTAAATTTCAATCTAGATCATTCAGATGGGACCAGTCTAGCAAGAATTGCTTTATTTCCAAAACTTGAAAAATGTAAAACTATCAAAATCTCAGAAACAATATCTAAAATGAACAAACGTCAGCATAATGGTGCTCTTTTTATCAACACATGACATCTTAAACGGCGTTTTTTGAGAGTTATTTCATTTTAGCCCTCTTGTGCATGAGTCAGGAGGTTACGAGACAAAAATGCAGGTTTAGTTCGTAACTCTTTGTAATCATAAAATCTTGCCGTCAAACCAATTTGTCATAGGAATATCGAAGTTGGATCAATGAGTGCTTAATGAAGTCTCAATTGGAATGTGTTATTTTGCTCAAATAAGGACACCATTTGTGTCTAACAGCAACCTATTCGAACCAAAGTCTGGCAACTATGCTACCAAGGGTAAGTTAAGCCACGAAGTTTTAGAAAGACGGAATATGAACGAGTGTCCCTCCAAATTGTCCTGCTCTTGGTTATAGCGTATATGAGCCACTTTTCGAAGTAAAATAAGAAAATAAGAAACGTAGATCTCTTCAATTAAATTCAGATCAATTTTATACCATTCCTTTCGATTCGTTTCAAAGTTATGCTGTCGAAAGCTTATGTAACTGACCAAGAACAGGACGAAAATTTGAAGTTTAGGTAGTGTTTGCTACATAACTTTACATAACTCTGATCGAACCTAGAGCAGACTAGTTGGTCTTTAGTCGGAACTTCTTCCAAATTCGAAACCTCGATTGCCCAAACAACTAGCAAGTCAGTGCATACTAGGCAAGGGGTTGGCAAATTAGACAACAAGATCTCAAGATCTCATGTTTGCCCCTGTAATGTAGGAGTTACTCAGGGCCCATCAAGATCAATTACCCAGATGTGTTTACGTAAGTATACGTAATAAAAACTTAAGATGGGCGCGCACTTCAAGTGTGCATCGGCGGTTTCTTTTTCAAATTTCATTCCTCAGTCTTCCCTATGTACATTATACTATCATCTTGTTTATTGTGCATAACAAAAATATTGAATGAATTCAAGACCCATTGGGAAATTATACGATCACTTGAAAGTTCATCTGATTAGAAATCAAAATCAAAATATTTGTCAAACTATTTTGATCGGGCAATTTCACGTGCAGACGCCTACCTGCCCCAGTGGACTGGGTATGTGAGAGAGAAAATAGTTAGCTCTTATTCGACGACATGTAAAGTTAAAGACTGCTTTGTTTGCCAATAACCTGGGTGCCTTTGCTGAAGTTGGATTACTTTCCAAGGATGAAATTTGCTCTTGTTGAGGCCACTTCATAGGACAAATACTGGTGGACTGATCTCCAAGCTGGAAAACCCTTGACCCGACAAGAAATTTGGGCCCCATGAAAACAAGCCGTTATGGCTTATGGGGATCCTTGGTCTCACTCAAATATATATATATTGTAACAAAACCATTTCAAACCTTTGGGACCTAAATAAATACATACAAAATACATACAATACCTAAGAGAAGAGTTGTTTATCAAATACCAAACATTTCCGAAATTGTTAGGCAAACTTTGTGACGAAATGTTTCTCGTGTAGACGCACCATGAGCTCCTCTTACCTAAGGCTACCTTTATGGGTGCTTTCTGTTCCAGCATTGGAACCAGTTCCGGTTCTTTTCACCTTTCTACAATCAACGTCCAATGTTTACCTTTGAACTTGAACTTGGCCAAGTCTGGAGCCCGGTAGCTTTTGAGTAATGGTCGACCCTATTTCAAGAACACGATGATCTGACAGATTACTAGGTGTCACATGGACATACTGGATCAGATCAGGGTCATTGGAAAAGACCAAGTCCAGAAAGTTATTTGCACCAGCATGCTCAGAGGGATTGCACAAGATCGCAAACTTCTCGAACTTTCCAAACGGCTGAGATGTCGATATCGCATGGGAATGTAATACCCGCCCATCTGGTCTAATCTCCCACTATTCAACGCTAGCGGGAAAATTAAGGTCTGCTAAACAGTAAACTTTCGAGAAAACTGCCCGGTCCAACTCGTATAATCTCAAAAAAGACCAAGGTTTGAGGCTATCTTTGACATTGCTAATTGAGCAACTAACGCCAAAATTGTTGCAAAATGGTCATGACAATCAAAATAACATTGAAGGCTACAACTAGTTAGTTGTTGGAGAGGGGCCAAACGAGAGCTTGAAAGCTTGTGAAAGCTTTCCGGGATTTTCCTTCCTCAACACCTCTCACTACTTCATCTCCTGTTTCTAACAAAGAAACGTCAAAATCTGGTCTTTGTGTGTACCTTGAAAATATGTACGAGTCAGATACCAATGGCAGACATCAAGATCAGGTTCTGAGGTTTGACACCAGGGTGAGCTAGGGGGATATGCCCCAATAAAGTGCAGAGCTGTATCACATTGAACTGAAGATACAGGAAGAACGAACGCACTCACATCCATAGAGGTCTCCGAACCAATTGAATTGTGAGCGATCCTTGCACAAACACCTAGCCTTGTCTTGCTTTCCTTTTCTCATTTATTGAATTCTACTTTTCATGATAACTTGAGTTTGATATTGATGGGAAGCTTAGGGCGAGTTCGGCAATAGACTTGAGTCCAGCAGAGGACTCCAGTCTTTCACTGTACTCAAGTCGAACAGAAAGAGTCATGCACCAAAAACCAAAAACTCGCCCAAGCACTAGTCCCACTTCAATCCTCAAACCGGATACAATCCTGGTTTTACATCCTATTGTAAAACCGTCCTTACATATTGATTGCTCTGCAAAAGGTGTCAAATCAATTAAGTTTACTTCCGTTGTGCTCTACTTCAACTTTTCCATCTCTTCCGTTCTGGTTTTTTCTCTTTCTTCCTCTCTTCTCCCTATTACTAAATCTCTTTTATCAGCTAGCTGATGTTTCAGAGGTCAAAACAATAAATAAAACTGTGCTTTCTTAGCAAAAGTTGATGGAAATGTTGATCGGCAAAGTTTTGGTGTGCTCTCAAATAGGTATAAGGTAACTAACTCCTTGCTTAACTCTTCGTTTCGTTCAGAATTTTACCCTTACCTGATTTGGAAAGTCTCCCAGAAGAGCTTGCGATGTATTTGCTGCGTCACAATGCTTTAAAAATATTTTGTACATTAATCCAAGGACACTAAAGCAGTCCCTGATTAATCACATCTGGCATCTTGGAGCGTATTTTCTAGTTTCTACATTTGTTTGCTCGCATCTTGCAAAGCAGAGGGCGCTACCTCCATCCAATGACATGGACTATTGGTAAAGTCTTGAAATCTAATGCACTTGTTCAACCAAGGTACGACTGCTGTCTTTTTCTATCAGTGCTTAGATACATTCTTGGTTTTGTGCCCAAATCCTGGAATTTACTCAACATACACAAACTGAGAGAAGGTGCATTTCATACAGTCTGAATGAAGATGCAAATCCTAGGGATCTAACACTGGTCAAGAAAATGAAAAAAAAAACAAGTTTGTTGTACATCGTGCTCCAAGGTTATTTAGCATTTAGCCTCTGGACTGAAGGGGATTGTTCACTAAAGGACCCAATTGCCTTAATTATTAACGAATGTAGCGCCCTCTACTTTGTCCAGGTGCGAACAAGCAAAGGTAGAAGTGAAGAAATACGCTCTGAAATGTCAAACTTCATCAAGGTATTACTTTAACACACGTATTGCTTCAACTTTGCGAAAAGATGAATCTATTCCTAACTCTTCGAGAAAATAGTTCAAGTCTTAAACTGGTAAAATTCCCGACACTTATGCTATCCAAATGAGAGTTTAGCAAGGAGTTTCACACAGTTCCCATGATATCGCATCAACACACTTGCTATTATTATTTCCTATCAGCTTCTACTTTAAAAAGTTGTACCGTTTATCCATACGTTGAAAATCTTTAAGGCATTGGAGCTCTCCGGTTGACCTTAGCTTTGCCTAGCAATTCAAAGGAGTTTAAATAAAATCGATTCAATTTTTAGATCTTTGCAATTAAAAAACATGCCAACCTGGCCTCAAAATATGGAATGTCCCGATCTCCTCGGAGTATGATATTGTCTATTCAGAACATTGCATAAGACATGGATGACTAGAATTTCCCCTGTTGTCCGTTTGTTGGAAGATCTTGATCGAGTCTAACTTTTTACAAATTGACTTTCTTTGAACCACTAATCAAAATCATGAATTGTTGTTTATTGCTACAACTACAAGCCACTCAAAAGCAAGATGAGTTCAATAGATTAGTGTCTTTATTCGTCGATAATATCCTTCATTAATATCAGTTTTACAATGAATCAAGCATTTGGTTTGTAGGAAAATATTCCTGGCAACATAGGTTTAAAAAAGCTGTACATCCGCTAACAATGACAAGAACTTGGGTGTGGTGGGAACAGCACCTCTTGATGCCCAATTTTGGACTTCTGCGAATTCCACCATTGGATCCTCCCTTGAGACTGTTAGGTGGAACGTATCTTGGATTTTTGCGATCTCGTCTCCGGGAAGGCCTCAATAAGTTAACAAATAGTTTATCCTAACGAATTACATTAAAACTCTAGAAACTCGTTCTTTGTGGATGAGGATTGTCGCTATGGCTGTAAGAGATCTTTTGAGATCACTAAACTTGTTTATACTTCCACTATGCATGCAGTTTCGATTCTGACCGAGATGAATTGAGTTTACTTAAAAAGTAAACTTAAAAAGCTCTTTGTGTCCGAGTACTCTAAATCCATGCACCCAGACTGTCAAAACTTGCAATAACTAACAACTCTAATTCCACCCACTACCAATAAACTCTTTTGACAGAAGGTTTTGTCGGCATAGTATTCAAACACAAACCCATTGCTCATGTTTACTGTCTGGTCCATCGTAAAAACATGTCAAGAAATAACTCTGAAACTCGCTACTTGCCCAAACTCGACTCAGTCGAGGTAATCCTAAAACCTCTAGTCTGAAAATGAACGGTTGACAGTGCTTCTAAATTGGGATCAGAAACCAGAAAAAGTAACCCTATGCCATTCAATGGCTCTCATCTAGCTCTCTTCATTAAACAGTCTTTCGGTTTAGGATCTGGGCTAACTTTTGGACCGTTCACATTACAAAATCGGCCTAGCATTTAACCCACTTAAAACAATGCTACCAGGGGCTAGACTGACAAAGGAACTAGGCCAGACACAAACCAGTTATTTCCATGGCTGGTTTATGAGTGGGCTCAAAGTGTAATTTCCATCCAGGTAGGGGAAACACTCAAGGAAAATGGAATGAAAAAAGTGTTAGCTCAAGGACAAAGGTAATTTCACATGAGGTTAATAATAACATATTTTGGCTTTGATTGACTAATCACCATAGCCCGGCGATATAGTTCGGTTTTAAAGCCGAGAAGCAATTTTTTGACGTTTGAATGTAATTGGAACGTAATGTAATCTATATTTCTGACCCATCGGCTTCTTACGCTACCCGAAATATGTTTTACGTTCTGCACTACAGAGGGCGCTTTGTGAGCTAGCCTCTACCAAATAAAGGCCCGATTGGGCCGATTGTTCTTTATTGATTTATAATCAGTTTGAGTTGCTTTGGGTGAGTTGTACTAAAATCTTATNTTAGCGTTATTATTTGCGTTAGTTGCGTTATTTAGTTGTCACGGTTTCTAGATAGGAAAACCCATTTCATCAATAATAATACAGTTTTTTTAAATCGTTCGCCAAAATATTTCAACCAATGATACAAATGTAGGGAAATTTGCCTTTGCAGGATT
>NC_081445.1:10211469-10220937 GCF_007210705.1 Tigriopus californicus | reverse complement strand
TCTACCAAATAAAGGCCCGATTGGGCCGATTGTTCTTTATTGATTTATAATCAGTTTGAGTTGCTTTGGGTGAGTTGTACTAAAATCTTATGCATAGTTAGCAACCCCTGTCACATAATGTCCGGAAAAGAAATTGCGTTCATGGCATGTTATGAGTAGTTTATTTAGCAATACCCATTTAGTTCGGGCTGTGTAACGTTTCTCACCAATATTTAACTAATTTTCCCACATTGTTTTTTCCCTTCACGAACACATACAAACCGATGTCATAATTTGTCGAGTATACAGAGGAGACCAAATATTAATCTTGATATAAAAAAATTCCAATCATGGCTGTTCCATTGATTAGTTACTTAGAGCACTTGTTGTCCTGGTTCGTTCGAAACCCAATGAAAAAAGGCAAAGTCACAAATCCTTGAGTCAATTCCCTTTTAAGTAAGTTACTTCAGACACAACAAAAACTGGATTCCCTGTTGTTATTGAATAAGTCCTTGGAAAACCAAAAAATTGTCACAACCAACCAACCTCAGGTTGATTGTAGGTTTAGAACTCGAACAATCATATTGGCTACTATAGTCCATTTTCAACAAAACCCGCCCAGATGCCCAAAAATACCAATCTCACTAGCGTTGGGTCACAAAATACATCGTATATACAGTCACTTTTCGAAATCTGGAGTCCAAAATGGAACCAGTTCGTTTTGGTGACATATATGCCGTTCAAAACAGTATAATGCATTTGTGATGTTAGCGAGCTGAATTGATGCGAACGCTCCTCATATTTGTTTCTAGAATGGTGGCACAAAGTTCGATGGCAAAGGGGTCGTTAGTCAATGAGAAGTAACGCATTCAAATTTTTGGTCACCTTGTCTTGTGAAGCATCAACAAGCCATGTTTACGTTGAAATTTTGAAACATTCTGAAAAAGATTGATTACCTATAAAGTACTTCGAAATCTTGTTATAGAACATTACAATCAAGGTGGCCATAAAGTTTTTGTGGTGTCCAAAAATTTGATAAGGGTGTCCAAAAATTTGACCTTATCATAAGCTTGGTACATCTAATGATTGCCCAAGGAAACGTCAACCAAGGTCAAAACAGACGCCCATTTTGACGTCAGCATCGGAGGACATCCCCATGGAGACAGTCCGTGCTATTGTTGATGCTGTTTCCTTCTCATTGAAACTTGCTACATTTCTCAAAGCAGATCATTTTTCTCATGATAACTTTCGGCAGAACAGAAATATCAGATATTTTGTGTGCCCACGAACTTTTTGCCACCCCTGTAGATCAACGTGAACGCGGGTCACTCATCAATATCCGTACCTCATCTTCAATCCCATTGAACTGATCTACGAACCATCAATACTGGTATTCGATTCAATCCTAAGTCATCATGATCTGATAAATGTTCATGTTCAGGAGCACTTCAGCTTGGTATTCAATTTATTCTTCTCAATTTTGACAGTCATCTTTTACAATCACAAATAAACAATGAGGACTGATTAAGACCTTGAGTAGTGTCTGTCGACCTAAAGCCTAATTGAGGGAAAGCTGATCTTAATTCGGTGTTTTCGAAAAGCACATTAATTTAGAATATATTTTTAAGTATTTCAGATAATGCGCTTTCAAACCTTCTGGTACCTTGTACCGACGGGCATATTGTGATAAAATGAAAACAAGATTTACAGCCATGTTCCTAAGTTGTGAAGCTTTCAAGTCATAACACCGGAAAGCATCAAAAAAACATTCGTACCATTTCAACCCAATTTTGAATAGCTCTAATTGGGCACCAATACGTGTAAAAATAGAAATACAAATGACAATCATAACAAAGGCCCCTTAAGAGCTATTAAAAATTGATTCTCAGATAAACAAAAAAGCCTCCACTGATCAAAGGACAGAAGATTATCAACCAACAATTCTTGGACCATCAACTTGTGAAGGAGAAGTTTCAAGCTTTGACTAGCATGATGCCTTTCTCCATGTCAATGCTCTGATTAGAGCGATAGAAATATTTGAAGATCACACCTTCCCCCATCACAGACTCGACCCCTTCTTTAACCTCAAGACCATGTCCATCGGAACTGGAATCCATGGATAAATGGTTCTGGAATCAAGTTAGAATGTGAATCAGTGATGATCGCATAGCACATTGTCTAATTCAATTACAAACCGGGATCCAAGCTAGGCCCCGACGGGTCTGACGAAGGTCCTTGGGTTCATATTGGACCATTGGTCCTTGGTCGAGGCTTGAGCTGCGAGCCCGAAATTCCAAGATGTTAGGGTCCGAACCTATCGGTTTAGTATAATATTTTAGATGACAAGGTAAGTGTCAAGAAAAACTTTATTAATTTGACGAGGGCTAATTTACTTACTTGGTTCGTGTGAGGGTTCCACAAGGAAGCAATTGCACCACTTTTGGATCCGCGAGGATAGACATTGACCCATCTTCAAGCTAGGATAGTGTCAGTTTCCAGGATTGTTCACTGGAGAGACAAATCAAGGCATTTTCTTTATTTCATCACGGCCAAACAAGACCAAATTACTTTGAAAAAAATCTTTTAATGTTTGATATTGAGATGCAAGGTGTATCTACCTGGAGAACCGTTTTAGCAAGGCTTTGCAACTAACGGATATCTAGGAGGAGTGATATCCTTTTATAGGGCTGTATTTTCCTGCCGAGTTACTCTTTTTCTCTATTTGGAAAGAGACTTCCTTTACGGCGGCTTCTGCGCTCATCGTCAACAATGATATTGCTAAAACGAAAGTACTAACAGATAGACAATTTTTATCATTTTGCACATGTTCCCATGAATACATTGTTTTATACTAAGATCAAGCTTAATTTCCCAATGTTTGGAGAGCTTTGAAAGACCAAAAATCATGCCGACCCAACATTCTTCATCCCCAGGTTGGCTGAGGAGATGGATGTGAACGAGAGCACCATCAGGAAAGCCGTTCACGAAGACCTTGGGCTTCAAAGCCATGCTTAGACCCCCAGACACATGTTGACAGCGTTTGTTTTGGTCATGAATTGGCAAAAGCGCAGCTCGCCCGTTGTCAAGATTTCTCTCGCAAGAACATTTTCACAGTGGATCAAATCCTCAACCGGCGAAACGGTCAATACCTGGCTGAAAAATCCTAAGGTGTTACGTTAAGATTCCGCACCAAACATCCTGCCCAGGTGATGGTCCTCTGTGTCGTGGTATCTGACGGCAATTTCATGCTATAAGATTCTTCTGTCTTGATAATGGACACGAGTCTAAGCACGTTGCATTATTAGCGTTATTATTTGCGTTAGTTGCGTTATTTAGTTGTCACGGTTTCTAGATAGGAAAACCCATTTCATCAATAATAATACAGTTTTTTTAAATCAAAGAATCATAATAGCTTACCGACGTTAAACGCAGCCCAAAGGGTGAATCATAAGAGCAAATAGTACAAAGAAAACTGGGGAAAGTCTTAAACAGACGTACACAATACAAGTGGAACTGGCAACCAAGAAACGGGAAGGATTGCTGAATAAACGCAGACTGCATATCAATTTAATTAGTATATTTTATTGGTCTAACATTCACTTTACACATGCTAAGACACTTTGTTTTGTCCAAATGAAAAGATCGGTGCTTAGGCTTACAACAATTTGGACCATATTGCCTTGGCTGAAGGCCAATCACCATATGCGTGGACACAAGATGGTAATGTAATCACACCATATGCGTGGACACAAGATGGTAATGGGCCCATGCTCATACCTCCTTCAGGACCCAAAAATTTTACAAGAAACATTTGGCTAATTTATGGTCCAAGAAGATGTGGCCTCCATCATTGCTTGATTGGAACCCCGTGGATTATTCCATCTGGAGTGCCATGCACAAGAAGGTTGGAATGAATGACCTCTCACCCCAGCATAAACTTGCTAAAGGCCAGCATTGAGAAGTACTGAGAAGTGCTGGAAGGAGATACTTGGAGACTGCATAATCAAGATATGCGCCAAGTTTCGGCCTCATTTGGAGGTTGTAATTGAAGCAGAGGGAGGCCACATTGTATAAAGTTGCGTTTAAAATCTTAAAGGGTGGTTTTTCAATGGTATTAAAAGAAATAAGGCTTTTCCATTTCCTTTAAAAGCTGTAAGTGATAAAAAATGTCTCACTAAACTCACTAAAGATGTAAAATTGGCTATTATACTTACTCAAGCACCAAAAGGGGCCCTGTCCTTTCATGTTATTACAATATTTTAACGATACATGTGATGCAATGGATAACTATTGTATCACAATTGTGAAATATTAACATTCAGCAAGTTTGAAGTGATATTGCAAAGTTTTTTAAAAATATGAAATATTTTCATTTGTTTTTGGGCATAAAAAAGGTGTGTTATATTTCTTGGCAATTGCTTTAAGAACTAACCGCAACATTTTGCACTTAATTTTGATGTCAAAACAACCTATGGAAACTTAGTATCTTAGCGTTTGCTTGCTGGATTGTGCTAAAATTTCAATTCAAAACGCAACTAAGATTACTCCCAACATCTGTTCATTCTATTAATCACGCTTTAGAAAGTTTTGTCTTCTTACAAGTTTAAAGTAAATTGATATACTAATGTGAGGTATTTTCCAAGATAGTATTATACAAAAGTGGTTATTTGTTGCTTTCACAATAACAAAAATCGTTGCTGGAAGCCTTGGCATTTGCACAAACACTTAATCATTGATGTGGGTACAATCGTATTCTGAAAAAGGGTATTTAAAGCCAGGACACCAGAGGCTCGTTTTCAAAATCTCTTAATCAGACTTAAGGGTTGGACGTTACCCAGAATTCGGACATTTAGGCAAGCGCTGGTACCAGCAAACAAACTTGCCTGCCAATGCCAGTGATGCAAAATTGGCGTTTCAAACTGGTTTTATCGAAGCTGACCTTTCGTCACATAGCAATGCGAAACAAGGGTCAGCTTCTCAAAAACGTGTTTGAAGTCCCAAACTTGCATCACTGACACTGGTACCAGCAAACAAACGAACCTGCCAGAGCTTGCCTAAACCTCCCCATAAGCAACCGCTTACCACTTTTTTGAGTGTGTTTTCGTACTGGATAACGTCCAAATACAAGGACCAAGGCAAGCTGCAATATGCTTCGATAAAAGTAGTCAATTATTTCAAATCTCCGACCCGTTCCGGCAAACAGTATTTGTATTTTGAGCCGTATTGGCAATACAAATCAAATTATCCATTGGTTTTGTTCGCTTTCAGTCTTGCGTCATGTGATATACCTCTCCTGATGGGGGATCGTGAAAAAAATCTCGGGAGGTTGTCCAAAGGCTACCAATCTATATTTTCAATGGCATATGAGATTACTAACCCTCGAAAAAAAGTTGCCTCTTTTGTTCTGTTTTGTTTGTATGTTTGTTACGAATTCAGATGTACGTAAAAAACGAAAAAAAGTTGTCAAAACTGGAAAAATGTTGTGAAAATGTGCAAAGAAGGTTTAAAAATGCAAAAAAAGTTGCAACAATGCAAAAAGAATTGCTACAATGAGGAAACGGTCGTGTTTAGCCCTTTTTGACCTTTTTGTTGCATTTTTGTGTTACAAACTAGGCATCCAACTGCATTTATTAGGCTTTCCATTGAGTTGACAAGAAGTTTAATTTCTTTCTTGCAATGTTAGACATTAGGGCACGTCTTCAATGATTCAGATGTCATGGTAAACAATTGACTCTCTTAGTTGATTTTGGTGCTGAGACTGCTTTTGTGTAACTCAAGTGCAAGCTCCCTTTGTTGCAGACTTTCCCACACCAAAAACAGGAGTTGCAGCGAGATGCTAATTGAGCTACTGCGTTAGCCCAAATTCACTACATATACCATTGTATGTGAAATGCAAAACCAGTACGATTTGAAAAACTCTACTCACTGCACCTTGAGTGGCCTTGCGGCCCTCATTGTGTTACAGAGTTGAATTGGATATGTTTGATTTGTTGCAACACCTAGACAAATCATAATCATTCATTTTGATCATGCCGAGAATTGCATTCATTGCAGTTCAGCAAAACCCCTACAGGGTGTAAAGAAATTAAAGGCCTCCATGGCTGTTTTTCACAACATTTCTCCCTGCTTAAAGATGTTTTTGACATTAAACCACAAGCATTCATTAAGAGGAACTGTTAAGTACCGAGTGACATATCACAAATGGTCTAACAATATCCTGGAGGCGATGGGTAGCCCCCTGATAGAGTGCCGTCAAAGCAATGTCTGCAGATTCAAGTGAGCGCAGTCTTAAGGTCAGAACCAAGGCTAAGGGCATCCTGAAGGCCAGTAAAGACAACGGAATGTTGGTGAGCCTTTCAGTGTTCATCCTCAAACCCCATTGGAAAGTGGAGACCCTCATACAAATGCCATAAATTCTTTTAGAACTGACCGGGCCAAGGGCTGAAATCTGGAATTTCAAGAGTCAATCTTTTGGTGGCCAAACATCAGAGGGTTACCAATGTCCTTTGGAGCAAAATTGGGTCATTCATGGTATGGCTCTGGGTTATTCAATAAGCCCTTTTAATGAAAACTTGAGACTCAATCTGATCAAATCATTCTGTGAGTTGGGGGGTAGGATTTTCAGAAGCCACAAAGAGCGGCCCTTAATTTCTTTCCACCCTGTAGACAAAACAAATTGCTAAAAGGTTCTGCTTGAGGATTTAATCCTTCATCTGATCATGGTGCACAGAAGTAAATAAAAAGGGCTCAAGTTAAAAAGGAAGCAGATAAAGGCCCAAAACTCAATAACAGGGCAAAAAAATCATAAAATGTGAGAAATAAGGACCGAAAAGAATCACTCGACTTTTGGTTTGAAGTTTTTTTCCGACCAACAAGCTCAAATAAAGTAAGATTTTATTTCCCAGGTTTTAACTTTGTTTTCGAGGTTTAGACATTGCTGCTGAAATTTCGGAAACCCACTAGTTGGCCTCGAAGTAACCCTGAATTTTCTTCCGTCAAACCAGGGTTGCTTCATGCTCAAAGCTTAACTTTTTACATAACAATGGAATCGGCTGGTGATTTCACTTACCAAGCTTTCTGGCAACCTTGAGTTTGAAATTTGATTTGATCCCATCACTAATAATATCCCACCACAAAGTCAGAAAGAAGCGAAATGCTTGGGCAGGCAAGGCAGGCACTAGAATTTCGTAGGAGAAATAGATAGTCGTCAGTTCGTTAGGGCAACATAGCTAACAATTGTGGCAATTGTTGCCGTTCAAAGCTATCTAGTCAAATGAAGTTTTCAGGGAAACAGTGTGCAACTATGGACTCTCGAGATTTAACCACACTAAAAACAAGGTTGAGAGCATAAAGGACGCCCGCTAGAGCCTGGCTTTAAAGGAGGATGTTCTATCTTGGTCCTTAATCATTGAAATGGGGCCTTCTGTTGAATAATTGAAGACACCAATATTTTCCAATTGGAATTATGGGTAAGTTTTTGTATTACAAGAATACATTTATTGGTTGTCCTTTGCAGGAAAAATCATTTTAATGTATCTTAAAGCCTACTGCTAAATAAGCTTTGCTTCCACATTTGCCAAGCCAGACCCGCACATCTGCTCTATTAGTATGTTATGGAAGAAAGGAAAAAGAAAGAGAGTGCCCTGAGACGCACCATGAAAAGGGACCGTCTTGTCGGCTGAGGCTTTGGCTTCAGCTGTTTGATTATCATTTGCCACTTTTTTTTCGCCATTCGTCTGGAAGCAGTGCTCAAGAGGACGCACAAAGTTCAGTTCTTCAAGGGTGCTACTCTCCGTTTCTCAAGAGTCAATTGGAAATCTTAGATATGCATTGTAGTTGTTGTACAAAATCTGTCTGCCTAGGATGGCAGTTTGTAAACCAGTATTATGAAGTTTTGAACTCGAGACAATATTGTACCAAAATCAGTTTCTTCAAGCAGTCTTTGCCCTCAAAAACCAGCATGCTAATCAAGCAAAATTCGGGAAGCAGCAGCGCCCTCTATGCATAACATTGGTTCATTGATTGACTGACAATCAGATTGATCAATTAGCATATGAAAGTCCAACGGCAGACGTTGAGATCATGTTCAAAGGTTTGACACCAGGCCAGCTAGGTAGGAGATGTCCAAACAAAGTGCAGAGTTGCATTGCGTAGAACTGCCTACATGGTTAGAACAAAAGCAGTCACCTCCGTTGAGGTCTCCAAACCACGTGATTGCACAATTACCTAGCTTTAACCTGCTCTCCTTTTCTCATTTATTGAATCCCACTCCCCAAGGCCACTTGAACTTGATATTGATGGAAAGCTGGACACAGGCATTGATAAGTTCAAGCACATTTGTTAACCTTTCCTTCAGAGTGGCCAGATTTAGGGAAGATCCTTAGATTTGGGAATGAAAATGTACACAATTTCTAAATTTGCCACCGCTTAAACAGTTTTATCTTTAAACCACCTATTTAATGTCCGGGCATTTTAAAATGGCACTCTAGCTTCTTTTTGGGTCAAACAATTCTCGAGCCTGGGATTTTCGCAAGCCGGTCATTGGGTGATGCTGGGTTCCTAAGTGCTCTCCACCCACGTGACCTTTGGTGGCCAAATAATCCCAGACATCTGCTTATTTCTGCATTGCCCAAAACCCAAATCTTTCTTTTAAACATCAGGTTTTAGAATGAAATTGAGCTTATAGACTGATTACATAAAAGTCAGAGAATAATTGCCCCCTGATTAAAATGAATAAGTCTTCAATAGGATGAATGCTAAGAAAATTAAAGAAATATGTAATGCAGAAAAACTGATTTTCAGCAATTTGACGAGGGAGAAACAAAACAAACATCGTAGCCAATCTGCACTTGCACTCGCTCTTAAATCCAAATGAATTTTCAACTATCGAGCGAGTTGAGGTACACTTTGGTGCAGATCTGTCACTGTACTAACTCTTAGAACGTTTCCTAATCCTTTATGTGTTTAAATGTCTCCATTCCCTTTGTCCTAACCCGGGAATACGACAAAGCGTTAGCAAAGACGAGGAATTTCATGTGAAATGCGCCATAAAATCAATCACTTGGATGAAAAGATTGTGAGGGGCTTAAAATCTTCTTTTGTCTTAAACCGGGCACCTGTTTTGTAGAGCTTGCTGCCGTGCTCTCTTAGACAATTCTTTGCATTAGATGACCCATTGTTAAGTTTTAAACGTGACTTAGATCGTTTTTTGTTAACGATCTCAGACCAGCTTTACATTCAAGGATGCCTTAGAGCGGCTAATTCAAACAGTTTTTTTTGTGCGGACTTCCTTACCGCTACCGGGATTGGAATCCCAGCAGTTCAAGACGAGAAGATTTTTTCTTTTACTTGACTTTTATTTGTATATATTATTTGATCGACCAACGAATTGGAGTTGGCTGATCTGGCTAATCCTTGAATATAAGGTTGATCCGGAATTTTAGTCAAAAACTTGTCCAAGTCTGACTTAAATCTTGCTACTGGATCAAC
>NC_081445.1:10162316-10210352 GCF_007210705.1 Tigriopus californicus | reverse complement strand
GGTGAGCTTTCATCCGTTGTGGCGGGCTTTCATCCGTTGTGGTGAGCTTTCATCCGTTGTGGGTGTTGCTTGACCATCCAGGGTATCGCCCGACCATCGTGGGTATCGCCCGACCATCGTGGGTATCGCCCGACTATTCATCCACAGGCAGAGTGGGCATCAGTCCCGTTCATCCACGGCACAATGTGGGCATCGGTCCCATTCATCCACAGGCACAGTGGGTACCTGATCAATCCCCCACTGGGGAGAGCCTCTTGCTCGATCCCGCACTGGGAAGAGCCTCTTGCTCGATCCCGCACTGGGAAGACCCTCAACAGAGGGCAACAGTCGAATTCTACCGACTGCGCCATGTTGCATGGCCGAGTGGTGGTGGATGACTAGATAAGGAATATATATAAAGAAAAAGAAGGGTCAGAATCGTTAGAATTGCGTTTGATACGAGTAAATTGTAAATTGTTTAATTTACTTGCCACAATTTGTTAAAATGTCTCTTTTCTTTTCTGCGTCTGCCTCAGTGGTTTTGAGCTCCTTTTCCTCTTAGTGCTCCAGTTATGCCCATCCATCTTATCCTTTTTTAAGGCTAACAAGTCTAGCCCCATTGAATTGAAAGTCAATATATTTCGTTCGAAAAGATGATCGTGTACCTCGCTGTCGTACAGTGTACAGTAAGTTTGATTTTGCTCTCCACTCGCTTGATTGACAGCCTCAGGACTTCTATTGGTAAGTTTGCACTGAAGTTCCGAAGAAATGCCGCTAAACCATTTACAAAGCATAACAAAAAACTTAGTCATAGATCAGAGGTTAAGCAGTCAACCAAGTTGTACCCACAAAACTTATTAAGAGTTTGGGCAAATGCCGAGACCTCTAGAAACGATTTTCGTTCTTTTTAAAACCAAAGAAGCTCATGAAGTCCCTGCTGTCATGTTGGCTAACTATCTAAAAGTAAATGCTGATTAAACTGCGCTTATCGTCATGAACAAGCAAACCCTTACAGACCGGCATGTATCCATTCAAATCCATGTCAACAAAACTCTAAGCAATCCATGTTGGAAGATTCTTGGAATTCATTTTCAAAGCTACTTAAAATGGAACACGCATATTCGCACACTCCAGGAAGGAACTGGGACTCTTACGTCAGCTCTTGTCCAAGGTTGACCGGAAGAAGCTGAAGCTCGCCATAAACTCGCTCATCATGTCGAAGATGCGGTATTATTTGCCACTTTTCTTTGGCCCCTTCGAAGAGCGCGCAGGAAGATGGGATGGATTAGGACTGCAGCAGCAATTAGAAAGAGAATTGAACAAAATCCTCCGAGAATTCTTTGGAGTTAAACTGGTGGACGGGGTTAGCAATCCTGAATTCCACCGGAGGTGTGACTTTCTCTCCCTATACCAACCATCGACTCAAATAGTCTAAATAGAAGTGTGGAAGGCCCTAAACATACCCAATGTTGGTAAATCAGACCTTTTTAAGATCGTCAAAGGCTCCAAACGGGTAGAAAGGCCTGCCATGGCAGCATGTGGGGAGGAGTCCAACATCCTTCACCTTGCAAACCAAAATTAGGATTTTGTCCGGACTGCATCACGGCTGTAAGCCATGTGTAAGCGCACTTGCCATGGAGCTCATCATCTGACAACGAGTCCACTCAAAAGAAGCCATTTACTTTTTTATTTTCCCGGGTCGGCGTTTATTGCAGCCGCCAAGAACCTGAAGATATCCTTGAACCGGAACACCTGGACATAACGAACATTGTTTTTGGCAAGACATTAATAAGATCCAGTTGTTTTCTTGGAAAAGTGAGATCCAAATTATGAAAACGTGCTACATACGGAAACCACAACCACAACATTCGCTCTCAGTATTTCTCCAACCGTCGTGCCAACCCTAGGCTTTAAAAATCCATGATGCCTTCAAAAAAATTACACTTAGGATTAGGGCCGGGCACTAAGCTTGAGCATCAATTTGTGATCCTGCCTTTACATCATCTAACCTAAGTTTTTTCGTAATTGGTGCCTTTTTCTTTTCATGTTTTCTGGCAACCTTGATTTTGAAAATTTATTTGATCCCATCACCAATATATAGGATAAGTTTTCCCGTTGAAAGTACCCATGAATCTCGGTATGAACTTTCCTAGTTACACCACTTCACCAACGCGCTTTGGATGTTAGGTGCTGATGTCTATGATTATCGATCAAGCACTCTCAGTGGGTATAAATTTAGTTAGGAGGTAACGCAACACTGAAACGTTATCTAGCAACGGTTTTCAAAAGTCTTGTCTCTCCAGGCCTGATGACCTCAATGGACTCGCGGTGATACGTCACTTATTGTGGTTATCTTAAAAGTGAAAATAGGGTTTGAAATTCGAATTGTGGATACATTAACTACTATTTTCGTGTCTTATCCGCTTCACCGCTTATTCGCTTAACCCCTTCCAAGAACCAATTGAATTCTGCGTCGACCGAAATTCTCAACTCAGATTGGTTGAGGCATAAGGCAAAGCGGTCAAGCAGTCAAGGGGATAAGCCACGAAAATATCTGCTATTGTCATTTTCAAGGTTAAAGCCTTTGATGTTCAAGTCATTTGATTTGACCAAAAATGTTATTGCAATATGTCTTTTGGGTCACATACTGGATATTGCATATCAGTTCCATTTCAATTTTTTTGCATCATTCCTTGGGCCACAGCAAAAATTCCTTCTGCCTTGTACATAAATTTCAAAGTAATCGCCTCAAATTTCTAATGTGGAGTCAGCTGACTGAAATAGTATTTCAAAAAGTAAAAAATTAGTAGTGAAATCTTTTATCGAACAAAAATTGCACTGTTTGGATTCAAGAACTTCAAGGATTTGATCTAATCACGGAAGAACGGAAACGAACAAAGATCGTGTCAAAAAGCAAAATTTGTCGCCCTTGGGCCTTGTAAGATGAAAAATTTCGAAGATGCCGAGTCATCTTCAAGGTTATATTTCATAAGTGGATGTGATATGGATTAACGGCTAAAATAATTCCTCTAAGTGCTCGGCTATAATGAAATTTAGGCTGAATTTGCCCACAACACTACTTAGATGGATAATATGTATTTCTGATCAGATCATTTCTTTTGCACGAAGACAATCCCATTTTTACTAAATAACATCGACAATGCGGCATGTTTTAGGATCCTCTAGAGAAGTTCATTCATCTTGGAAAAATTCAGATTCTTCGAAGCTGGCAATCCAGATGCAGATTTGCTAAACGTATTGATTTCTTAGCCTGGTATATTATATTAATGGGTTTCGTCAAAACAGACATCCTTCATCAAAACCGTACTTAAAACTGCTTGGGGCAAAGACCATTAAGATACGAAAAGGTCTTCAGTGGAACAAATTACCTTTCCATCCAATTTTTAGTCCTTAAATTTATTGTCATTTCTTAACTTCCAATTTCGTTACGACACTTCCGCTGAAATTGCCGGAAAAGTTCCCAAATATAAAGAGTACGTTCATGAGAAGCGCCATCTAACTCATGCATAGTAAAAGGGCTCAAAGTTCCCACATAGAAGAAGAAACATAGAAAGGTAAAAATCGAGTTTGTTGTAATTCTTTACTGCCGCTGAATCGGTAACTGAAACAGTGGACCTCCAACCGATTAAAAATAGCGCCTCTACGTTTAGAAACCATACCCCTAGCAATCCATACCCTTTCAGCCATTCAGCTGTCACCATTCGCTCTGAAAACGAGCCAGGTTGGCTAGCTCCCATCTCTAGGCCCTGTATTCTCTATGGTTCACAAAAGGAAGCGTAAACAGTACATAAATAAATCTTACAGATTTGTAAATAATTGCTCGCAGGCATCAATTTTTGACGAAAAAAGCCGATCAAGAATAGGCAGAAATATTTCTCACACGTTCGTGAGAACGTTAAATGTAGTGTATTAATCATTCATTGCAACTCTTGGTCATGTCACTGTGTAAAACGGATCAATAAGAGTGCATCATCATAAAGAAATAGGTAAAAGAATGAGCGTATAGAATGGACAATGGGGAAAATAGTTGACTAGAATGTGATTTCACAGCAAAGTAGACTTAATTTGGTTCAAGGCACATGGGAAAAGTGAAGCGTGAAGTCACAGGCACTACAAAAACCGGTGGGTGGAGGTGAAGATGGACGCCTTGGTTTATGCAGTAAAGTTGTTGGTGGGCCAGAATGAGCACATCCTTTTTGAGCTTCTGCCATTGATGGAATTTGACTGGAAGATGGACAAAGATGTGTGACACCAATACTTTCAAGGGATTTTGAGCCAGGGACAATAAGGTTGGTTCTGAACAAAAATTTGAAATTAGATAGTGAAACATCTCAAAAAATCAGTGGCTAACTCCCAACGTAGTTTGGCAGAGATGGTCTGCTGCAAGCACCCTCTCATTGACCAATCATCAGATTTTTATCAAGATCAAAAAGATCAGTAAATTTAGCATCTGCCTTCTTCTTGATCTGAGTGTTTTTCACTTGAAATTGTACATTTTGGATTTTACATGCACACTGACGTGCATACTTCGGATTAAAAAGCACATCTAAGCGGATATTTTGACCAGCTTTCATGCATATTTATTGTCAAAAAAAGACTTTGGCAATGATACACTTTGGGGGACATAAGGGAAGGGAGGGAGCGTCAGCAGCAGTAGTAGATTCTGGGCATGTTGCTCCAAAAGCCCTTTCAAGAGTACAGTGGAGCTTGTTTGGAGGGAGCTAAGCATAGATGGGTCAAGACATGGAAAAATTAACGAGACACAACAACCGATTTTAGTATCCAGTGAAGGTCAGGTCATGGAGTGAAAGTATTGGCCTCCAAAAGGAAAACTCTGATCAATATATGTGAGCTGACTGAACTCTGAAAGGTTCATGTGAAAGGTCCCCATTAAAAAGCCAGACGTCACTGGTTTGTATGTTGCCTCTGGCTAACGACCAAACTATCACAAAATAAGAAGACAATTTGCAATTTAATTGCATTAGAAAATGATTTGTTGAAACCATGCCTTCTGTAGGGTCACAACCAATGGTATTGGCATTCGCAAAGTGCCTGGTCCTCAAATTCTGAGTACGATCTCCAGTCTAAGATTAGGAAGTTACAACTGACGTAAATAAGTTCTTTGAACATTGCCGAATTGCCAATTTTCCTAATCTATCAAGTCAGTTTTCGATGGTGTGCCCATCACTGCCGTTGCCGCTCGTTGTCAACGGTCCCTCAATTGTTTGTGATTGCGCGCACTTGCGCCCCCCTCCCCACCTCCTCTCGTCTACCTACCTTACTGCTGCTTCTGTGTGTCCCCTAAAGTGTAGTTTAACCAAGACTTTTTTAATGCATATTTTGGCCGTCTTTACTCTTGATGTGCATCCATCCGTCTAATATGGCCACCAATGGGCAAGCTTAACTGGAAATAGGAGCACATCAGTGACCACAGACTTCTACCAAGGCTTAGAATGCGATGGGAGCTAACTAGGCAGACTCGTTTTCAGAGCGAATGGATGACAGCTGAATGGCTGAGAGGGTATGGTTTCATTTTGTAGAGGCGCTGCTTTCAATTGACTGGGGGCATTGTTACATTTACCGATTCAATTTCAGTATAAAACCACAACAAACTCGAGTTTTTGCTCATTAATGTTTCCCCTTTTTTAATGCTTCTGCTTCGCTCCCAACGATTTGATATTACAGTAAATTTTTATTTACGAATCAATCCGCTCGGTTTCAAGTCGTTTTTAACGTCAAAAGAATTGTTTATTCATGCGAGAAAAGCACAGAATTTATATGCAAAGTCTCTTTTTACTCTCGCCAGCCTTTTTTCGTCGAAATTTGAGGTTTTTGTCTATTTATTCAGGAATCAGTAGAGTTCATTTAGTTTTTTTCGTCCTTTTGGGAACTTTGACCTTTGAGTCGTTTCACCACTATAAAATATAAACGGTAAGTCAAGACAAAACTTCCACAACAATCCCAGCTGTTGTCATTACGGCAGCTTTGACTTGTCTTTCTGTCCCAGGGTGCTCAGATGGTCTCATTCAGTGACAAATAGCTCAAATTGGTCATAGTTGGAAAGCAAATGGCATATGTTTTTGCCAAAATTCTGACAAACACAATATTTCGACAATTTGAAACCCTTTGCCACATTTCTGGATCAGCATATAAACATATTGTGAAAGCTGAAATTAGTCACAATTGGTCCCATTTTCAAGAATAACTCTATAAAGTTAAGAACTTTTCTTATCATCTGCAAATCAAGTTAAGTTGAAGGAGCATCTTCTAAATCAGAAATTGACCAACCTCTTTTGTTTAGAATGTAAATTTGACACCTCTGCTCTACAGTTGAATTGGGCTATGTGAAAATAAATTGAATCAGGCTGAAAAAGCTAGTCTAGTGTTTGGCTTTCAAAGCATCAATAAACATCAATAAACTTTTGATGCGCAAGCTTTGCAAACATAGAATAGTTTAAGTAAGAGGTTGCGCGTTACCTATTGAAAACCTTGCATCACACAAACAAGAACTAGCTTTCTGGCTTTGTTGTGCAATATTTGACTAAATTTGGAAGGAAGAGAGGTATCTCTTTATCATATCATTATTTGCCTTTGAATAAATCATAACTTTCATGGTGACAAAATATTACTGCATATAATATGTTCAATCACTAAGTATTTGATGAAACTCAATGAAAATCCGTCCATTCCTGTATATTGGGCATGCAACTAACCTGAATACATGTGATTCCTGTGCCGCAAACGCTATAATACTATTGACTAACTGAATAATTTGGATGATGAAATGGCTGGCTTTGCTGGTCTGGATTGGCTCCTCCCTTCGACTCCAGCGCTAACCAATAAAACAAAATGATTTCTTGAAAACTTAAGAAAGCCTATCGTTTCGCGAAAATGGTGGCAGAAAGTGGCAGAAATTCCATCATAGTCGATTCACTCAAGTGACAAGAACACCAGCAAAGAAGTTTTTCGTTGGTTAGGATATTTTCCTTGTCGAGATGTAGAACAGGGCTTCTTAGAAATATCAAATAAACGGATGCAAAAGAACTTGATTCTTCTGCCCTATTTCAATCAAATCGGGAATTTTCTTATGAAACCAATCGTTAGAGAGGGGCTTACCGATAGTTTTGGCCAAAATAGAATCCAAAATGTGATCGAATTCTCTTAAAGTTATGAGTTTATTGCAATGTCTTGCAAATATGACTGGTCACTAAAATATACCTTTTTGCGGCATGTTTGACTTGATAATGAAACCCCAAATCATTAAACCTTTAACAACACTTATTGCACGTTTTTTTTTTAAATTGAATTTTCCTCATCATTTCTTTATATGGTTTCTCTTGCCGCAACTACTGCCTCCAACCTCAGGCGGAAACTGCTGCAAATATTGTGGATGTAGTCCCCGGACATTTTACTCCAAGCAGACTTAATGCAGGTCTACAAAGCTGCAGCTGAGTGAGGTTTGTTGCAAGCAACTCCATCGACATCAGCCTAGACAATGAAATCCAAAGGGTTCAAATCAGGGGAGCTTTGTCCAGATTTTTTCCGTATTTGCCAAGAACTAGTCCCGGGTGTTATGGCTAGAAGCCCCATTTTGTTGCCATACAAAAGGCCAACCACCACACTTTGCTTGATGCAAGGCAAAACATGTTTTTTCAGGAGCTTCATGTAGGGGTTGAAGTCACCTTTTTATTGTTCCTTATAAGGATGGGAGGACAGATCTTCTCATCTTAAGCTACGATGTCCAGAACTATCACTAACATTGTGGGGCACATCCTATCATTGCTTAGGGGGAATATAGCGACTTGTCCTGTCATTGAACTCTCTGGCAACCCTAGCAATCAGTAGTAAATTCTACTCACGGTGCCCAAATCCATTAGTTTAGAATTTAGAAAAATGGACAAGGGGAGCAAAATGGTATCACGTATCGAATTCAGCAAGACTGCGGCTAATAGAAGATAGCAAGCGGAAATTGTTTCACTTTTTATTTTTGGGCTTAATTCATGTTTCAAAAGCTACTATTTTCCAATGGAAAGTAGTAGTAAGTAGTCGTAAGTAGTCGTAAGTAGTCGTAAGTAGTCGTAAGTAGTCGTAAGTAGTTGTAAGTAGTTGTAAGTAGTCGTAAGTAGTTGTAAGTAGTAGTAAGTAGTAGTAAGTAGTAGTAAGTAGTAGTAAGTAGTAGTAAGTAGTAGTAAGTAGTAGTAAGTAGTAGTAAGTAGTAGTAAGTAGTAGTAAGTAGTAGTAAGTAGTAGTAAGTAGTAGTAAGTAGTAGTAAGTAGTAGTAAGTAGTAGTAAGTAGTAGTAAGTAGTAGTAAGTAGTAGTAAGTAGTAGTAAGTAGTAGTAAGTAGTAGTAAGTAGTAGTAAGTAGTAGTAAGTAGTAGTAAGTAGTAGTAAGTAGTAGTAAGTAGTAGTAAGTAGTAGTAAGTAGTAGTAAGTAGTAGTAAGTAGTAGTAAGTAGTAGTAAGTAGTAGTAAGTAGTAGTAAGTAGTAGTAAGTAGTAGTAAGTAGTAGTAAGTAGTAGTAAGTAGTAAGTAGTAGTAGTAGTGATATATATTTCAGATCTTCTCAACTATGGATTAGGAGGACTCTAGCTAAAGTAGCTACTATGAGCCCAACGAAATCTTTATTTTGACAGTCATTGTTAATTGATAATCGCGGATTATAAGAAAAGAGAGGAGACACTGTTAATTTCCATATCTAGGATTGGACATCAGTAGCAATTTGTTTTGCAATTGCCTTTGCTTCATTTAGTGAGGCAGCATCTCGAAGGTCTGGGAAGGATTCCCATACTTTGGTGATATTTCTAGCTGTTGTGGAGGAGGAGTAAGGCCTCAGCAATCCCTCGGATGCAGCCCTGGTGAGTGTGGATATGGGTGTTGCAATGTTATCCAGAGGACCATAATCTCCGTTGCGCAGGTTGGCACATTTCCGGGCAGCTACTGCAGACTGTTGTATAACTACCTGGTTGACGCTCAAGAAGCCAAGTTTTTTCGCTAGGATTGTTGCCTTGACATGGTCAGAACGTCAAACATGAAGTAGCAAACGTGCTGTGTCATTGAGGACCACCTGTGCTGCAGCATCCGGCCCTTGTGACCCATGCACATTGCTGCAGCTTACTCCAGATGAATGCACGACAATATCTTGGAGTAGTTTTCCTCTTGGAATATGTGCGGCGATACGGGGAAACTGCACCAAGCCTTGCCTTCAGGGCTCCAACCACGGCCTTGTTGGAGTTGGTAAAGTTGAAAGATGAGTCTATTGTGGATCCAAGGACGCTCATCGCAGAGGTAGGGCTTATTAAGGTATCCCCAATCTTCATTGGTGGAGCCAAGGATGGAGCCAAGAACTGGGTTTTGAATTTTTCTAGCAACCAGTGACATGAAAGATATTTTGGAACTTTACATGAATTCATCTCACTCGTAATCTTTATTCGCGCAAGTCAAATTTCCTTATTCGTCCATGTTGTATCACCCGTTTAGCTCAAACTAAACTTGAACAACAGAAAATTTGAACCATACGAAAAAAACCGGGTAGACAAGAATTCCTCTAGCTACAACGTAAAACTTGCCTTATTCCTCTATAATTTTGAATGTCTATGCCAGTGAATCCGCGTGGTGTGGATAGCAGCACTGACTTATTTTTCAATCTCTAGTATGGGGGTTGAGTTCAATGGCTTCTAAGTTTTCCGTTATACTACTTCGGGTATATTTAGCGGCGTCAAATATGTCCAGGGTACCGTCTTCAATGCCCAAGCTCGCGAAGTCCGCTTGCCGTTAAAAAATGGCCAAGGAAGCTGCAAATATCGGAAAGAATCGGAGCGCTTCATTTAGTTCGATTAGAGATGGTCCCTCAGCGAGCTAATTCTCCTTTCCACGTATCAGTTTACCCTCCGAAAACTTTGTTTTCTTGTCCAATATTGATTTCGTTTCAGTTTAGTGCCAAAACAGGTTGAATTTCAACAATTGGAATTGTGTTTCTTGAAATTTGACAAGGGTACCCGTCTGATTAGGAGACGGAACCGAGGCCTACTGACTCGGCTTTTTGGTTTTCCTTAAAAATTAAGCTCAGCTTCATGAAGTTCCATCATTCATTTTTTCTACGAAAAAACTGAATGACGAATGGAAAAGTAGAGGTCTCAGTTTGTGAACGCCATGGTATTGAAGTGCCCATTGAGACAACGCATACGCCCCCTCTTGTTCTATTTTTTGTCAGCTCTCAAATTCACAAGAAATGAGCTAGCTCGGGCGTTTTGTATGGACGTTACGCAGTATGAAAATCCACTCAACAGTTGCTGCATCAAAAGCTGTCATTTGGAGAGACCATGAAGTAAAATCAGGGTTGCCAAAATATTGTTCATTGTTGCTGCCACTTGAAAACACATTGTGTGAGAAAAAGTAAATGGATGAAAGAAAAAAAATACGAATAATTGGGAAGAATGAAAGAAAGAGAAAAGAGAAAAAAAGCCCCCGAGCCACCAAGCAGCAATATACCAAGCATTGCATATGGGCACAGGGACAGTTCAAGGTAGACACATAAAGCTCTAGGCACAGAGAACTGACAGTTCAGACAGCAATAGAGGAAAGGGCATTGAATAGTGAATTTAGTCCCATTCTGCTCTCTTAGTACTAACCAACTTCTTGAAGGACAAGACACTTAGAAATCATTCCCAGGGGAAGCAAGTTCCACCAATCCACAGTCCACACAAAGAAGGAATTTGAACACATGATCCCACTTTGCCAAATAGTTAAACCAATTACGCTGTCCTATGAAGTGTTTATTAATGTTGGAAGAGTTGTGAGATTTCTTGCTTTTTGACAAACTCACACCAGTCCAAACTGACCAAAGTCAATACTTCTGCTAAGTCCAAAATTGTGACGCAATCTCTAACAAGTGGCTCATTTCAAAATGCCTCCAAAGGACGTGCTTAATCATACAATTTTTTCAACCTCAATATCCTGGGGGAATTCCTTAGTGGAAAAATCATCTAAAGGGAAATCTGCATGTCTGTAAATCTAAGGGATGGTATTGTGGAGAGGACCTAGGTATTCCAGTTAAGTAGAAATTCCATGAAAATTGATCATATCAATCATATTCAATGCATGACCATAGATAGCCCTCTAAGGCTTGTACTTGGGATTTGGTCCTGAACTGATGCTGCACCTTTGGGTCTGGTCAAGAGTCCCTGGTCTGGTTCACAGCAACTCCAGTTGGATGAAATATGGCTGTCAACACAGGGCTAGCCAAAGTTTTAGGCAATGTGATCATTATATCCAAAAACAAGAATGATTTATTGGATAATAATAAAAAGGGGAGATGGATGTAGTGCAATTGGTTAACGTGCGACCAAGCATTGCTCGGGTTCATGGGTTTGATCCCATGACCACTGAATCCTTTAGCAATGTAATCTTTTGATATGAGGCTGAAACTTTTTACATCAATGTGTCCTTCAAAACCCTGCTCCAGCTCCTCAGATTCTTTGAATGTCTTCATTTAAATTAGGAATAATTCATTTCTGTAGGAAAAAACATGTAGCAACTCAAGGACAAGTCTGGCATTCTAAATGATTTGCTAATTGTTTTGGCAAAGTTGGATCATAATTTGGGTTCTGAAGTGGCAGCAACAATGAACAATACTTTGGTAACCCTGATTTTACTTCATGGTCTCTCCAAATGACAGCTTTTGATGCAGCAACTGTTGAGTGGATTTTCATACTGGGTAACGTCCATAGGCGTTTTGCTCGAAGGTTTTCTTTGCTGGGGACTTCAATTTTCGGCTAGCTTTGTTAGCTAGCAAATAGCGTTCTGGCCTTAGTTTTTTCCAATGACCCTGATCTGATCCAGTATGTCCATGAGACCCCTAGTAATATCATCATGTTCTCGAGATAGGGTCGACTAAGGACCCTGGATACAGAGACCTGCGAGGTTCAGTATACGTCATCAAATTCGAGCGATCTGATTGGCTGCCAATGGTCAACGAACATGGGCTTTGCTTGGAAACTTTCTCAACAGGGAGTCAGTTACTTCCAAAATGACCAAACATGTTTGTAATACATAAGAAGGCCAAGCTTTGAATGGTTTATGACAAATTTGATTCACCTTGGGTTCAACCAACACATTCTACAGCATTTTCTACCTTGAATGGCGGACGTGCTTTTTACCCCTCTGACAGGAATATGGATTTTAATGGTTTTAATTCCGATATTTTGCTTCTGACTCTGTGATACCAGTGAGTGGGGCCACGCCCACGAAAAGTGGCCCCTCATGAACATGTGATAAACCCGGTTCAGTGCACCCCTCCGTCTCATGCTTCCTCTTCCCATCTTCTCCGGCCCACGTCTTTTTCAAGACGTGAGCTTCTAGCCCTCCAATCCTCTTCCTCTTCCCAATCATCCCTTCCCTTTTCCTCCCTCAATGGCCATAGTGATCTCTCTTTTCTATGTCGGATTGAACAACTCGGTATCGCGAGGAATCAGCATCGGCGGCAACAGCGGATCAACAAAGAGAGAGGAGGGAATCAACCAGTGTTGGCCTGCTTCCTCAACTGTCATGGACGGGCAAAGATGCTGCGAGTGGCTGGAGTGGGACAGGGTCCCAACAAGATCCGAGGACACGCCTTCACCTTCTTATCTGACACGTGGGTCACCAAGGAGAAACACAATAGTTGCTTTCCTGTCAAACAGAGTCTTGTAGTTCATGCCAGGAAGCCTGTTGAGCGTGCTTGGCCCAGCGGTGGGTTGGAGCTTTATATTACCAACCGCTTTGAGCCCATCCTTCTCTCATCCTCTCCTCATCTCATAGCCGTGGATTTCCAATTCCCCCCCCAAGGCTTCACCATCATTGGCGTCTATTATCAGCCAGGCACGGACTATGATGATCTTGTCTCAAACCTCACATCCATCCTTCAGAAGGTGAATAATCCAGAGAAAGTCATCATTGGTGGGGACTTCAACATCCGTCCTGACTTGAGTGAATTCTCTGCGCTCGCCCAGATCCTGAGCCAATGGAGAATCACTCTGTGCTCTGACCCGGGGGTCCCAACACACACCTACTCCCAAGATGCCTCTTTACTTGATCACATCATCATATCAGACACTATCCCATGTCTGGCCAGTTTCGTCCATCCACTGTCTGATCACCTCCCAATTTCAGTCACTTCCAAGATGCCCAGAAATTTCCATCGTCTAGGCCTGACTCAAAATGAGAGGTGCGTGGTCAATGTACAGAAGTGTGCAGCTCAACTTGAGGCCCTTCAACTATCCATTAACATCGGTAATGCAACCAACCCAGCTGCAGTGGCCCAAGGCATCTTGCTAGCATTCAAAGAGTTTTCTTTGGTGCTGAGGAGGAGAGGAGGACTCAAGACCCCGTGGTTCAGCGCCTACCATCAAGAGCTGAGGGGTCAAATGCTCCAAAAGTTGCGAAGTGCAGAATCAAGCCAAACACCAGAAACTTGGGAGCAATATGCGATATCTAGAACTGCATACCACAAGTCTCTGAGGAGCGCTGAGTCAGCCCACCAAAGGTTGGAAGTGGAGAACCTGCTCTCTTCATCCGCCTCTTCCCGGATGGTGGGCTTGTACAAATGTGCCAAAAAGGCCTGCCACCAACTCGGAGATTCCCGTGAGTAAATTCCTCCTCCACTGCCAATAACTGTTTTCATCAAAATCCGAAACAGTAGTGGAGGAGGTCCAGGGCTGCCCATAAGAACACCACCCACTTTTGCAGCCTTTCATGGAACCCGGGATGAACGTGGCCTTCAAGAAGATGAAGAGCAAAGCCTCATCAACATCTGGGATATCTCCTCTCCAACTGTCACTTCTCCGGACCCAAGCCCTGCCACTCCTTCAACATCTATTCAGTCTCGCCCTCCATTCTTCCCTCTTCCCACCAGAGTGGATGGAGTCAGCTATCATCTTCATCCATAAGAAAGGGCCCAGGGACATTCCAGACAATTATTGGACCATTGCCCTTGAAAAACCCTTCTTGAAGATGATGTCCACCCTACTAGTTGCTCGCTTCTCCGGATTGGCCGAGGATAGGGATCTCCTTCCCCAGTTCCAATTCGGTTTCTGGAGAAGCCGCTCTACCACCCCGGCAGCTCCTCTCCTCTATGAAATTGTGCAATCTAACATCAGCAACAAGAGGAGAGTGTACGGATGCTTTGTGGATTTCTCCAAAGCATTTGATAGGGTGGACCGAACATAATTATTCCTCAAACTCCAAATATGGGGAGTTCCGCGTTCAATCTGTGTCCTGTTGTCAAACATCTATGCGGGACTCAACTGCTCCATTCCATCTGGTGAGGACCTATCCCCCTGTTATTTCACTTCTGTTGGCCTTCCGCAGGGGGATCCACTATGGCCAATTCTTTTTAATCTTTATGTATCCGACCTGCCCGAAGCTCTTACAAACCAAGGCCCCTACATCAACCGTTTTCCAGTCCAATATCTACAATATGCAGATGACCTGGTTCTCTTGGCTGATTCAGCCGTGGAATTGCAATATGCCATCAATGCATTCCACGGTTATTGCCAAGAGAATGGCCTTCAAGTCAATAACATCAAAATGAAGGCCATGTTTTTCCATACAGGTCGTCTGCCTCCCACCTCCTTCCACATCAATAATAGTCCGATTGAAATCGTCAAGTATTTAAACTATGTCGGTTTCACCTTCTCCACCCAATTATCATTCACCAATCACCTCAAATCCACAATAACTAAGGCCAGGGCCAGGATCGGATACATATCCAATAGACTTCCCATTAAGAATCTTCCCCTCCCAATAGTCCTTCAACTCTTCCGGATCTACCTCACCCCAATTTTTCTCTACGGCCTACACCTTTGGCTTCCCAACTCCGCCCAATCCGCCCTCAAAACCGCCGATGCCACCTACGATAAGTTCCTCAAGCGATACCTCTGCGTGCCCCAATATGCCAACAAAGCATGGGCACATTTTCTATGTGAAACCTGGCCCCTCACCATCGGGCTGGCAAGGTTAGTGTCCAACAGTGTTGGGAATCTGACCTTTCTGGAGGTGATGTCCGGACACAAGTTGTCCTTCCCGGTCATGGATTTGCTAACACCTTATTGTCCTTGTCCCGACATCCCTTCGGAGTTTTGGCGGTCACGTACCCTTGTCCGTCTCCCAACCAAATCCCATCAGCGCCGGGGGTTGACAAAGGATCTGTTCAATCTGACCCATCCACTCTGCTACAATAACCAAGATTTTCATCACTTACCTCTACCTACCTGTCTTCGTATTATCTGTAACTCAACTCTTCCCTTTTTTCATGTGCACTGAACCAATTCTAGTCATCTCTGCTGTGATATCACTAGTCACGTCTAACATGAGGGCAATAGGAGGTGAACGATTCATTTAATAAAAATGAATGCAGGGGTAATATTCAGCATGTGTCTACGAAGCTGTATGCGAATTATTAAGTTCCTCCACGCTTGAAAAAAGTGGTCATTTCTTTCTCATGGTTTCAACGTTTTTCTCAGAAATATATCTAGGCGCCATGTTTCATTCCACAAGTGTGACCATTTTCTACGTTTCCGTGGAGCTTGCAATCAATGATGTTCATGTTTTTTGTTTTACATTCCGTGCGCCTAAATAATATGTCAATTCAGATATTTTAATAAAAGTCTGTTTTGTACTCAAATAAACTAGTTTTGCCTTTCAAATCCCAAGCCGTAAAGCTAGTGTTGACAAGGAGGCTAGTACAAAGTCAATTCTACGTCACCCTGCGATGGTAAGGTAAGAAATTTAAAGAAGGCAAAAGCGGGATTCTTCGTTGATCAGTTTACCCTTCTCGTCTCACCATTGAGACGAGTGCCACAGTGGTTCAAAAGCCTTTTGAAGTCAATCAGAAGTATCCAAACAAATCTTGGTAGCTATTCGCCATATGAGCGTTAAATTTGAGCCATAATTCAATAAAAAAAAATTAAATTTTTCAAAATTAAAGTCAAAATTACTTGTTGTGGGTTTTGCGAGGAAGGAGACTGTTAAGATGGATTTGCGTATTTCTCTATTTCTCTCAATATTTGATAAGGCATTTTGACCACCGTGGTGAGACGGGTGAGACTAGAGGAGACGACCGTATCCAAGAATCCAGCTAAAGTATTCACGAATGACTGTCGTCGCCGCTCTTTCGTTAAAAGCACCCACACCTAATTGTAATCGTGTTTCATTGGTCAATGATCATGGATAAACACTCTAAAAGCCGTCAAGTGATATGTCTGTTATGTCCGGATCGAGTGACCAAATTCGGGGCTGTGATTCAAGAAGATGGTTGCCTCCATCAAATCATCCAAGACTTCCTGATCACAAATTATAAAGTGTACGATCCTCGACTTCCCAATGGGTTGTGTCCCAGTTGCCAAATCAAAGTTCAGAAGCTGGGGAATTTAGATTTCTCCTCTGCCTTGCCGGAAATGTCAGATTAATCCTCGATGGCAAGCTTTAGGCAACTTCGGTCCAATTCAAAGTCGACAGCTCCTCATTGTGCTTGTTTTATATGTGAGACTGCTGGACGGCGATTTTTGTTTGGAGCAAGGAAAAACTCTTAACTACCGGGATCCCTCCAACTATCAAGAGTGGACCTGAGCAAGACCAAAGAAAATGAAGCGACCAATGTAGAAGCAAGAACCTCAATGCTGTGTATGTTGGGAAGACAGGTGATATTTCGCTTGTTAATCGATGAGGGAAAAGGATTCCTGAAAGTTACGTCGTCTTTAGTTTTAAAGAAAGAATCAAAGAGCTACTTCAAGACTGGCGGAGTGAAGTGCATTCAAATCCTAGCCCAAAGTCGAATGTTTCATCGTTTTAACGATTTTAGTTTCTTCTTTTATTTCTTTATCCATATGTGTGTAAGTTATTTAGATACACAATTCTATCATTTTACAACTTGACATGACCGAAAGTCGCAATAAAAGATTCACTTTTTATGTATTTATCAAAATGTCTTTTACAACTAGAAATGCATCAGCACGTTACTTCTCAATACAATACAGTTGTCACGCTAATTTCTCGCATACTGCCTGGATCAATTTGGACTAAAGCACTTCAAAAATGAAAGTGCAACCATATTCAGCAAATTAAATTGTAAAGCAAAAAGGGCTTGTTTCTTTAGATACTCGGGAAGAGTTAATGTTAATTTGAATAATGGTATGAAATATGTTTGCAATCTAATCTTATGAAAAAATAGGTTCAGAAAGTATTTAGGAAGTAACAAAACTATTTTTAATAATCTAAAATACCATATCCATGAATCAGCTTGTCTTGTAGTAAAATTTCGCAGTCTCCTTGAAAAAACTATTCAATGATGCTTGTCATGACGGTACTCTTTCTTATACAGTGCATCAATTCAAAACCTGTTCGGAAACTTTTTAGTTCATCTCATCGCTTACTTTTTCGAAGTGGAGCCACTTGTCAAACTTCGCGCGTCTCTGACCAGGGTCTCTAGGGTCGACCATAACTCAAACACCGGCGTGCTCTAGAGTAAGAACGGCCAAAAAGGTCGGTCTGGCTAAGTTTAAGTTCAAAGATGAACAATGGCCTCTAAATGCAGAAAGATTAGAAGAACTGAACCGGATTTCAATACTGGAATAGGAAGCGTACGTATACGTAGCCATAGATATATTACTTTCAGTTTCCGAGAAAGTTTGTTTCACTCCAGCTAATGGTGCGTCTACACGACAAATAATTCGGCAAATAATTAGCCATTTGACCAACATTGTTTGCCATTTCGCAAGTATTTCACAAACATTTCTCGATTTGAACATGTTTAAAGTTTGTTTGCCAAAGAGCAAATATTTCATGGACGACAGCATCTTCCCCAGCCCTTCCAACCAAGGTGTCCATTTTCTGCGAGTACAGAACTTGACTTACTTGATCCACGATGGTTTATAACTTAGAAAAATGTATTGACTGTGGTTCATTTTGACACAGGATAACCCCAACTTAGAGTAGGAAGGGGCCTAGAATTGTCAATCAATGTTCAAAGTCATCAGATGTCATCCCGTCCCCTCTTAATGCAGTAGTGAGTCAACCCACCCACCCCGGGCCTGTCCTCGGGCTCAGCCCGGTCATGGACTCGGACCCGACCATGGTCCCGGCCCCTTCTTTCACATCCGTCTGTGAGCAAGACTTGAGCGACCCAACGCAAAGCTAGATGGATGGAATGGATTCCTTGACCTCGTCCAAAGAAGACTGATCCGATTCAAGTTGGATCAGATCATCAGAGACAACGGAATCATCGGCCCATACCTGGAGGTTCTTGGCTGGTTATCAGTCAGCCCTCGACCGACACACACGCCCATGATCGGTCCTCTATGTACATACACCCTTGAGGCCCAAGCATCAAGACTAGCCAGACACTTTTAGCTGTTCCTCCGCCCATTTCCCGCCCCGCAATTTTAGCCATGAAAGCCAGATCAGTCGGATCTCAACGGACCGAGTCCTGCCCACTGACTCATTACCTTAAAGCTGCCCATGACCATCACCTTCCCTGTCAAATGGCGTCTGTTCTTGTGGGCGGGTCCTTATCTGTTCTATAGAACTGACTTTTTTTAGTCAATGCCATCTGTAATGTTAACTGTATATAAATATCCAAATGGTCTTTATCATGGTTAATGCTCTTACTATATTTGTGTTAACGTTTCTGACATGACCTTTGGACTATATATCGTTGTCATATTTCGACCCGTACTCGGCTATTAAATAGTTTATGATACTCTTGGAAAACTGTTGTCCATTTATTCACGATTATAATGAGTTGGAAAATTGGTCAGGTTTTCGTTTCCAAACAGTTGGTTTATGATTTATAGTCAAAATGAATGTCGAAAACCTTTCGAAAAGCGAAAATGTTTTTAAAATTGCATCATCAGGTGGCTTATGGTACAGTTCATAGAACGGGGCAAATCACGCCTTCAAGTAGACATCATTTCAGCCAAAATATGACCGCACAGATTGAAATTGGCCAAATAAAGTACCTTTTTGGAAAGCGAAACATTCTCATCATGATAGTGCCCATCGGTGTTTTTTTTCAAATTTAATTCCTCAGTTTCCCTATGTTCATTATACTAATCATCTTGTTTACCGTGCATAACATAAATATTGAATGAAAGACCCATTGAGAAATGAAACAATCACTTGCAAGTTCATCGGATTAGAAATCTAAATCAAAATATTTGGCAAACCGTTTTGATCCGGTAGTTTCACGTGTAGACGGCTCAGAGATGAACTGTTTGTCAAATACCAAACATTTCCAAAATTGTTAGGCAAACTTTGTGACACAGAGTTTCTCGTGTAGACGCACCATAAGCGTTCTGAAAGCGTTCTGAAAGGGGGGACATGTCAAAAATTCCGAAAGATAAGAAGCAATTGTTCAAAAGGAGTTGCAAACTAGCGGAAAAGCTACACAACAATTTGAATCCAGTTCGTGCGGGTGGTCTCCAAATAAAGTTGGATTTCATTCTGGGCAAGATTGAGGCCTCCAACGAGAATGATGTTTTGAAAATAGAGAATAGGGTGTTCCAGGAGGTCAAGTCGAAGGTGAAAGCTCTTTTCTTTTATGCAAACTCTAAGAGTAAGAGGAATCACCCTGAAGGGCTCTTTGAGGTCGATGGTGAAGTCATAGACAATTTACAGGTTAGGAGTTATAACTAACAGGTATTGAGCTCAGTTCTCCATTGTGTTTTCAACTCCATAGAGATTGGGAGTAATAGCTTATTGCCTTAATGACGAGTCAGTTGAGACTGGCAAGGCTAGTCTAAATGAGGAATTAGATGATCTTGCAGTCTCATATCGCGTTAATTTGGAGGCCGTAAGGGGAAATCAAGCCAGGTTTTCCCACAGGATTTCATTTTAGGGCTCCTCCCTGTCATAATATCCATTGTCTCGCTTCAAAAGCTTAGTACTATAGCCAGTCTCTCTTCGTATGCTGACGATACAAAGTTAGTTTTTGATAGGAATGGCCAAGATTTCAGTGAAATCTAGAATCTATTCTTGGGTTACTGAGAGTAATATGGCCTTGAACGGAATGAAATTCCGCTCAATGACCTTTGGGTTTGAATTCTCCACTCGTAGATAATGGAGGTAAAGATATTGAGCAGGTCTCATCTATAAAAGATTTAGGCGTAGTCCTCCAACATAATGGAAAGTTCGATGAGCATATCCAGTTGAAGGTGGGTAAGGCTTTTCAAATGTGTGGTTGGATATATCGCACGTTTAAGTCCAGAGATAGCATCACGATGCTAACTCTATGCAAGTCGATTTTTCAGCCACATCTTGAATATGCTTTGCCCATTTCGGCTGCAATGAGTTCAGCAGGTTTGCAAAAGGTCGAACAAGTCCAAAGATGTTTCACTAGGAACATCGCAGGAATGAGAGCTCTCATCTTGGGAGAGATTAAAAAAATGAGACTGTACATTGTTCAGAGAAGGTGCGAAAGGTGTCTGATACTCTACATCTTCAACAGCATCCATGAGCTTGGTCCCAACCCAGGATTTAGGGTTAATTCTAGTGACCGTAGAGGCTTAACGTGAGTTTTTTTGAGAGCACCTTCAAGCCCTTGAGAATCCAGGCTATTTCGAACATTGAAGTCCACATCTCTTCTTTCTCGGGCTCCTTCATTGTTTCATTTGTTTCCTTCTAATATTCGTAGGGAATACTTAGGCCTTGTTGATCCGCTTGCATCTTTCAAGTCAGACTTGGACAAATTTTTAGATAGCATTCCAGATCAACCCTCTATTCAAGGACTACCTCTGTCTGCCAACTGAAATTCGTTGGTAGACCAAATATTACAGAGATATTGAAAGATAATAAATGAACGAACAATAACCATTCATTTTAATAGTACTAGGGATTGCATTCCCTGTAGCGATTAGATAAGCCGTGAAAAACCAAACCAAAAGAAATAAAGAAATCAATCAATCAAGTTCCATAATGATGGACGAAACAAAGAGCTTGAAATTAAGCAGCATAAAATCGAAGCACCTAATTTTGGGGAAAAATATAAAAGGTTGAACCTTAAATTCAAATATGCAACAAATTTTCTTTTACATTCGGAAGTGACGCGACATCATTTAAAGAAAAATTGGCATTTCCTTAAATTCAACTTTTATTGCAAGATCAAATATATAAAAGACAAACTTTAGCAATTGGTGAATTAATTTGTTCTCATGTTTCATCCACTATTTGTCTCAGGCCATGATTCGGAACTATAGCACAATAACGTTTTGTAGGGAAGTTATGAGGAGTTGTATTGTTGTTGTATTTTAGTTCTGCAAAAAAACTGAAAGCCCTATATTCGACAAACAAGGAAAAAGGACGCCCTCACTTTTTAACATCAATCTCGTAGTTAGCTCTTTTTGCTTGATCTAAGATTTGCTAGGGTTGCTTTATCTTGTGAAAGGTAAAGAATTATGTGTTTTTGTTGTTGAAGAGAATAATAGGTGATTATTGAGCTCTCAAAACATTAATAATTCCGAATCACGACATTTACAATGATTGCAACTCTATTTGATTGTAATCATAAATACTCGGAAACATAACTACCCTCTCGTAGCTTCAATTTCAATTGCAACAAAAATCTGAACAATCTGAGCAATGGCTTCCTATTCGTTAACAAAATTAGCCGTATGGATTTTCTTGAAATCCAAGATATTTTCAAACCGCAAAATGGTGAACTCTACACCATATTTGAAATCAAAGTTTCCCCATTGACGTACTTGAATGAAGAAGATTATTTTGGGACGAAGGCGCTCATTAAAAGAAAGAAAAAAGCTCACTTTTTCTGAAATGTATATCTACAGTATGTAAACTAAGTCTGGGACTCTGGTTATTTTGTTGCAAGTTTTGCTTGGAAGGAGATATTGGACTGATCTTTGATCGATAAATGGAAAAAAACTAACGGCTACGATAAATGTTTATACACTTTTGATGTATCCACCTTTGTTGGTGATTAGGCGGCAAAGTCGAAAGCTGATTTGGGAGCAGCTTTGAATCACAATGTCCTTAGGGATGGAGGTCCATCCCCACTCAAGGGCAAGTCTTAGAGTTTGTCACTTTTATTGGTCGTAGAACAAGCTCTGTCCTCAAGGATGATCACTTTGCAAAGTCCATCAGGTTGAGGTCAGGGCCTGAAGGGGGGGGGGGGTCACATACTTTTTACTTCAGAAAGTTGGAAAGATTTAATGTAAGCCCCCCCCCAGATCATTCTGGCAGTGTGGGCTGGGGCCCCATCTTACTGGAACACAAATGCAGCCTCTCCATAAATCTGTCGAAACCAGGGGATCATATTGAACTCCACCATATATTGGTATTTGTGCTGGTTGATCTTGACAAGCAAGAGAAACAGAAACCAATGGCAGGTTCTTCCCGTCTGACATCACCCCTGACCATACCATGACAGAGGTGGGCTTCTGGCAACAAAAAGATGCCTCTTTCGGCCAAGGGGATTTTGTTGAAGTTCTTACCAATCAATCTATTGATCTGGGGATTATGGATGGGCTGGACCGTGAATATCTTCTCATCTTTTCAGCACCCTGGGCTTAATTTTCCAGAGTAAGATTCAGCTCCCTTTCAATCTCTTGATGCTTATAGCATAACTGATGAGGTGGTGCTTTGATTTCCGGTACACCTTGATGCCCAAGTCACTCTTAACAATCCGCTGGACCGTAATGTGGCTAACACCAGGCTGCCTTGCAATCTTCCGCAATCTTTGGCTGTTTTTTTTTGTAAATCCTATCATTGATCTTCCAGTGAGCTCTAGATTCTTTTTTGGCCTCAATTGTACCAGTCTCCTTGAACCTGTTGGCGGTGTTTCTGACCAGCTTTGTAGACACCCTAGTTGGCCTGAGGATCTCTCAGTTTTGTTGTTGCTATGGTTTGCTTTGTAAAGCTCAACAATAGCACTTTAAAGCTCAGTAACATTAATTGTTTGGACTCTGCGCTTAAATATGAGGAGGGATTTTGAGGGTAAATACCATTTAATCTCATATAATTCAGCAGCATTATGATAGATAATATACTAATTTACACGTAAATATATCCATAGATGTGTATGGTCATTTATCTCAAAAGTTAATAAGTACTGCAGGTAAAACCATTGTAATTCAAATGACCAAAATATTTTGAATATATTGTATAAAACAATCACTAATATTGAAGAAATATTTAATCAAGAAGTGCACTTTCTGCTTTTCGTCATCTCCATTGCTCCGCTTCAACCGTTTAGCATTACGACCAGTCTCTCTTCTTATGGAGACGATACAAAGTTTCTTACTTTCTGGTAGGAATGGCCAAGATTCCAGTAGCCTGGCACACAACCTAGATCGAATTTACCCTTGGGTTACTGAGAGTACCATGGCCCTGAACGGAATGAAATTCTGTTCAATGACCTTTGGGTCGATGCCATTGAACTCTCCACTGTTGGATGATGAATCTAGAAATATTCAGCAGGCCTGTCCATGAAGGATTTAGGTGTTGTCCTCCAAAACGATGGAAAGTTCGATAACTATATCCAGTTGAATAAAGGTAAAGCCTTTCAGTGTTGTGATTGGATAAATCTGACGTTGTGGTCCATAGATGGTATCAATATGCTAACCCTGCATATGTCAGTTGTTCAACCACATCTTGAAAATGAGTCGCCTAATTGGGCTGCAATTAGTTCAGCTGGTTTGTAAATGGTGGAACAGGCCCAAAGATGTTTCACTCGGAACATAACTCAGAACACTCTAATTCGTTGGTGGATCCGACATTATATGAATTGAAAGGTAAACAAAATATTTAACTCTTTCATCTGAAACTGGACGGGGATCCCAATCCCAGTAACGGTAAGAAAGTCCGCGAAAAAAATAACTTGTAGTTATTCCCGAGGCTAGGGTAATTAATGTCGGTTGTGGTGACCAAGCGGGTATATCACCCAAATTTGGACACCCATCATAAGATAGCAGGTCAAATAAGAGAAATGCCACTCCAAAATGTTCAGTTCAAGTTGGGATGTACAACTTGCTTGACAATAATCTCGCCTTCAGAAGTTCCGTCCTAAAAACGCTTCCCTTATGGCAATCAGCATTTATTTCATCCGAGGGCGTAACATGCATGTTGAACAAATTCTTGAGTCTGAATGTACTTGGTTCTTGATTGACACATGTTGAAAGCAGGACCCAAGTCCATGCGATACACTCCGTCCAAGAACAGTAGAAGTCCTTTCAGAGAAGGGAAAGCTCGCGGAAGGCTGGAACCGGCTGGAACCCTCACATTTGTAGTAAGACTACGCAAAGATTTTCAAAACGAGAGGGATCGGAAGGAAAAAGAGAGAACTAGACACAAGAGGGAAAGCGTTAGTCTTATAAAAGTGGAACCATCTTCCGTGGTTGAACGTCAGTTGCGGAACCTCTCACTACCAATCCATTTGTGCTCCTTTGACTAGAGCTGGAACTTTACCATCCCAAACCAACCCATCAAGATTTCACCATTTTGGAACGGTAAGCCCTCTGTTTTGAATAGCAATCCCGTATAAGAAGTTGTAACCAACCAATTCCATTCCACAGGATCGACACCCTGTCTCAGAGTTTGAGACCCTCCTGCTCTGCTCATTGTTCCCATTCAATGGGACAGCAGCTATGCTGTGAGATCTTGAAGTGCTCCAAATGTTCATCCAGTTATTCCACGTGTCAGCAGTGTGACTTCAACTTGTCCTGGTTGAGAAGACTTTGTTTCTGTGTACTCTCTTGTTGTACTACTTGTTGTGATAGCTCATCGGGTTCACAGCCCAACCCAATGGGACTTCGAAAGCGGAGTTCGAGTCCCAACGAGGGACCTGACATACCACTTGCTCAAATTGACGCCATGGAACGTCGGAAGACGCGTCGAAGTCTGGCCTCTGTATCGGTGAGTGATTGCATTGGATTCAATTCGAGTAAGTACGATTGGCAATCACTGATATGTGTTCCATTTGGTTCCAGAATAAACCGTCCAAGGATTCCAGTTCTTGCGGAGGTGGTCATCAGTTTATTGAGGTGGACAAGTCCCTTTTGGAGGAAGGCATTTCATTTCAATATGTCTACAACTCTAACGACAGTGTGGATATGGAAGGAGGCATCAGAATAGATGTTCCTCAAACCCAGAAACTTCCCCTTCCTGCCTCGAAGAAATAAGAAAATAATAATCTTTGCAACAATCTCGTTCAGAATCTCATCTCTTTTGATCAATGTCAGTAAGGCTTTTTTATGTTGTCTGCAAGGGAACTCAAAGAAGAGAAGTGTCAAGCTCAGACACGCAGGGGCACGTTTCTTTGTTTATATTAACAACGTCAGCTGACGTCTGGCAAGGCATTTGACACATTCCTTAAATCACCTTGGTGGGTTCATTTTCTTCTGCATGGCAAAGTCATTGGTGGCATAGAGAAGAAGAGATGATACTTCTTCTTCTCATTTGCTACTTGGACAAAGGAACACGCCATTCCTCCATGCAAACTGGTGTTTGAGGGTTGGTTTCTTGGAATGATATTTTACGGAGACCAACTGTCTTGTCTAAAGTACAGATCAATGGCATCTCTCAAATGGACAGATATTTTCCCTTTTCCCTTGAGGATTAATTTGGCAGAAGAGAATCACATGTATTTACTTGGCAGCTTTTAACGCTGCAACAACTTCAGTTCCATTCCCTATTACTTGAAAGCAATGCGTAGCTTTGTTCCAGAAGCAGATCAAAAGTTAAGTAATTCGTCGATACATCTGTAAGCTTGTATCAGGCCTCCCTATCTCTTTTTGCAACCATGAGTGTCCAAAATATTTGTAATAACTCTCAACTATTGCGTGTTCTTCCGTAATGCTTCAGTATATTCCAACCCAAATGCCAATATCCAAGAACAGATCCAGTGTGATTGATAAATTATCGACGTTGTCCTCCAGATCCCTTTCTTTCTTTCTCTCCGTCTCTGTCAAGTCTCAGCCCATCTGTTCCCCGTCCAGGCGTAGGAAAGAAAAAAAAGAGAAAGAAAAAGAGCCTATTTCTGACTTGCTGACGTCAGAGAATCTCCATGATGATCCAAAGAAAACCACGTTTTCCTTCCCCCCCTCTTGCTTACAACGCCGTGTTAGCCTTCAATCAGCGCCCTCTGGGAGTTTCTCCTCTTTGTGCCGTTCTCTCTAAATAGATTCCACCAGATCCTGGCTCGCACTCGCCCGTCTTTCCTCACTAACTTTACTATCGATCTAGGAGTGAGTACCTTCTCGCTGCTCCCAATCCGTTTCCAAGCCAAGATCTGAAGAGAGCGAGTGAGAGGAAACCAAGGTCATCATGCCATTCAAAAGTAAAGTAAAGAGCTGGTCTTTCTTTGTCCCTCCCCATCTATCCATCCATGTGTGAAGTTTTCCGTCAAAAAAATAAACCGAGATTAATGTTGCGATCATCATAGGAAACCGTAGATTTATTGATCCATCGAAACAACGAGCTCTTGTACATAATAAGAAACAATAGAACGAGTCGAATAAAAAAGTGGCGCATTAGTAAGCAATCTGGTTTTGTTGAGATAGCTGGATCAAAACCTTCAGTGATGGCATGAAGCCAGCAATTTCAGCAAAGCTGGGCCCGGAAACAATACTTGTGTACAGAGCCATGCCATTTCCATAGTCGGATGTCCTCAGAAACCCAATCAATTGATGAAGGGAATCCAAAGTGCTTGGGGTCAACTGGAACAAACAAAATAATTTTCTTTAATATTTCCATAAAACATCTCAACTTGCCACTTATTTGAACTTGATTCAGTTCCATTCTGAATGCCCTGGTCACCAACACACACGGTGGAACGAAATATCCAAAGTAGGAAGTAGGCGACCTAGTACTTTTACATAATCTCTGTCCAAGCTTTCAATTGGATCAGGCCATTTGACGCCAGAGGAAAGCGAGGTTCTTACGACTGAAAAAAAATCCGTCTCCAGTCGCTATGGTACCTCATTCCAGATGCACTTCCCAATATTAACCCACCACCGCATACTAAAAAGACATTTAGTCGAGATCACTCCTGGATACCGTATGTTTACTTTGGCGTTGCCATCGAAAAAAACAGCCACAAGGACCAAGTTCTGGACTAGATCTAAACATCTCCATGGCAAATACACAGATGGATCCAGTTCCAAATTCCACGACTTGGAATCCAAAGATTATCCCCCTAGGGACACAAAAGGCTCTCGTCGTCATACCTGTTCAAATCATCGCGGATCAGGGAAAACCCCGAGCTGCGTGGCCACTTGCAAGAGTACCTTCACCCCTGGCAAAAACTCGGACAAGGTGGTAAATGAGCCGGTTGAGACCAACTTGTTAACCGTCACCAAACAGGACTGATAATCATACGAACAGAGGGAACGGACAATCTGATGAAGTCCATTGGTTGTGGCTACCGGAAGCTGAAATAGAATCACGGAAACCGAACCTTCACCAAGAGAATCCCAGAGATGTTAGATCATATGTACCACATATGTACGAATATCGAGCTGGATAGAAAAGTGCATTCATCGCCCTGAGTGGTGGAGGATTCATTTCTTTTTTAGTGGGAACACGCGACTAATCTCCCGCCATGCATAAAGGACATCATGATTATGTATTGACAAAGAGATGGCGAGAACAGATAAGTGCACGGTCGTAAAGTGAATGAAGGGGGAGGAAACGCATCCGGCACTTCCTCACTCGCACTTACCGATTGTTCTCGGAGTTTATCATAGAGAATTTCAAGCTTCTTGCCCACGTCCTCCAATTTTCGTCGGGTTTGCTGCAAACAGAAGATGAGGACGATCTCACTTTTTGACAATAGAATGCAGGAAATCTCGACTTATCGTCCGCATTGTCACACACTAGCGCAATAAAAGTGGCAGATTATCGCAGAATCAACGACCTTCAGTACTTCCCATCACAGTCACGTGCCCTTTTGCATTCATGGGTAACCTTGGCGACTGTCCAATCGACAAATCTAGAGCTCGAATTAAAGCCATCTTAAAACAAAATCATGACTGTTAAAGTAGAAAAATATTTGGAGGTATCTGCAAATAGACAGGCAGGAAAGACACTAAACAGCTGACTGCACCCTTCACTGGGATGGGGCAGATTGGTAGAAAGAAATAAAGGGCTATACAACAGCCGATATGAAAACTGATTGATGGCCTGGAATTGGATACAACGAAGCTTAGAGCTTTTTGCCAGTCATGACTATCCAACTTCAATCCAAATATATTTAGTATGAAGCTAACGCTCTTTTCGAAGTCTGGATTTGATCAAAACCTTGAACAATTGACTTGTCACACGTTTCTAGCATTGATTAAAATCTAAACCCCGTAAGTTCTGTCCTTTAAGCTTGAGATGAGTCAGTCTTTGGAACTTGACCACATCCTATCATTTTCCCCTGGCCCGACTTCCCTTCGAATTTTGGTGGTCATCTACATCGACAACGGGAGCCGCAGGAGGGGCTTATTCAATCTGGACCACGGGCACCTTTGCAATAACCAAAGACTGTTCATTTTTTGTCTGCTCCTCCCCTCTTCACTTTTTTCATGGACAAAGGACACGCATTCTAGTTATGCTCTTGGTGATTTCAAATTCACGTCCAACTATTTTATCAGAAATGCCACAATGGCCAGAGCGTTAATGAACCCTACGTGCAAAAAGTATCCAACATATTTTTACATTATGACAAGACCAATAGTGGCAATAAAGATACGCTAGAGAACAACATAATGGTTTTTGTTGCGAGGTTCGCCCATCTCATTGGGCAAAACAATGGTTTATGACGTACATCTGAACAATTTGTATTCTGTATAAGGGCCCTTATTTGCAACGTCACATGGCCCAAAGAAAACGGGAAGAGGCACGGTAGATTGCTAAATCAATTGCTATGACATGACAAAAATTTCTTTTCTGGACAATATGTGACCCGGGGCACTAATTAAAAAAAAGATTTTGATAGAATTAGTCAAAAACAACACAAAGACATTTTAATTCATTAAAAGAGAATTGGTCCAATCGGCCCTTTATTTGGGAGACGCTGAATGACAAAGCGCCCTCTGGAGTGCAGAACGTAAAACATATTTCGTGCAGCGTAAGGGGACTATTACACGAGCATTGCACGCCCATTCTGATTGTTCGCGAGAATAAAAATGCTCCTTTTTCCTCTTCCATCTGCAAGAAATCCTTCTGGTTTCCCAACCATTCATTTACGAATCAGATCTAGCTTTCTTCAGAGGTGCCAAATTAGGAAGGAATCTTTCATTAGGAATGGAGTCCCCCTCTTCGTGCCTCCCAAAAGGCTACTTTGATTGATGCACGCCAGATGACAAACGGACGCCACCCGTTTTGCAACAGGCCTTTCAAGGGAATCCAAATCAATGATTTCCCGTGAAATTCAAACAGGCGTCAGGAATAATTGCTTCCCAGACTTCAATTGAGTTCGAATGAAGTTTTCAATTAAATATGCCATTGTCTCTCGACATTGTCATTGTGCAATGGCGAAAAAATTCAAGGCTACCTCTCCCTGAACCATCCTGTCTTGGAATTGGACGGGATGATGGAGGGAGAGCGAAAAGTCGACGTGACATTCATCTACACACACACTTAACGCCGTCTGCCGACTACATACAGATGGTTTACGTAGATATCAGAGCCAGCCAAGGGAGACATGTTGTCAAAATGTGAAACGATGATGTCACTCGAGAAAATGCCAAGACGGCAATTCAACTTCAAAACCGTTCAAAAACTGGCTTCGAGATGCTCTACTTCTATGTACTGTACATACTTCGGCTCTATTGGCTTCGATCTTGTGATCGTGTCCACATCAACACTTTGATGATTCATGGAAGCCACTCCGCTTTGTTCAGACTTGACCCCCACCTACATACAGGAACTCCATAGAAGGGCGATGATGGTGAGGAAGCTTACAATGTCCAAGGACTCGCACAACGATCGTCATCAGCAACAAAGATGTTCCGCGCTTTTGGATATTTCAAATCACTCCTCCCACTCTCCCACTATTCCTAAAAATGGGGGCTAACTTAAAAAATAGATGAGGGTTTGTTTTTACAATGGGTAAGGAGGTAAGATCCAGCTGATGAGAATGATAGTCTTAATTGAGACAATTCATGTCTTTTCGTTGCAAGAACTGTCCCGTTTCTTATTATAAGTGGTTTGAAACCGATAAGAACAAAGTTTTAATAATCTTAAACACATTTTGGCATAGTTTTGTAGCTCTATTGTACGTTAAAAACTAGCTTGTCTGAGGTATTTCAAATCCATAATGTTCCAAACCCTTGTTAGTGAAATTTGGTTAGTTCTTGAATATAAATCAGGAAATCATCTGTTCGACTGCTATTATTGAGTTATGAGGGAATAAACAATTAAATTTCGTCGGTTTAAGTTCCAAAACAATTGTCCATGTTTTATCTACGCACAAATGTCCAGTACAATTCATACCTATTTCCAAAAGAAATTTCGTGTGCTCCTAATTTCCAGTGAATATCTTTTTGCAGGTTGCATTTTTTTATGTCTCCAGGTATATAACGATTAATATGGCCTTGAATTCACTAAAACAAAAATGCGAATTTGGTCACTAATTTACGGGCTAGCAAAAAGCTAAGATGTTTTAGGATATTTCCGTCAAAACTGAATATCTACTTAGGGTCTCATTTGGGATATGTGATAAACTCAGTAGTTTTCTCATTAACTAAACGCTTTTGAAGAAGGAATAGAAGTTAAAAATCAGGTACGAAAAAACGATAAGTGAAGGGTCCAAGCCAAAAGTTGTGCAGTTTGAACAAAGAGAGAATTTTTGAGCGACAAAATGCTTGATTTCCCAGGATTAAAAAACTATGTTCATCTTGAACATAAATATTCAGAAGTTCTTGAGAAGAGAACGAGAGACCACAAATGTATTTTTTTCTGCGAAGTTTTTAAAAGTATGTTTGAAGGGCAAAAAAGGAATGGCATTGAGTAATAGACAGGGAGAGAAAAGCGACTTCCTGTCTTTTTGGACAACACTTGCCTCATGGCCACCATTTTCATTGCTTAAAACAACCTTGAAAGTAATTTCTTTCAAGATAGAACGTCACTTTACATCTCGTTTCTTCCATTCTTTCCCTTGGTTTCCAAAAATGGTTGTTTTCAGGTCATTTGCTCTCTTCAGTCTTTGAAGCCCTTCCAGGGAATTGTGATTCAATTAGCTAATGAGGTCGCAAGACAAGTATCAATAATGGCATTAACTCCAAATCTTGAACTTTGGTTTCCTTGAACTGCATTGCTGCAAGTTTTAGATTCGAAAATTAAAAAACTCTCCCAATCCACTCATTAAACCTCAAAGCGGAATCTGACCTGAAGTGACCCACCCATTCGAGCTTTCAACCAAGTACATCTCCATTACATTAACTAACCCAGGCTGTTTTTGACCTTGCATTGTTCCCGGTTCACATTTGTAGACTCCTGCTAATATTTGCAGACCAGGTTTAATTGCCTATTGATTTGATCCTGGATTCATGACGAAACAAGAACAATAATGACGTGAGTGATTCAGGGTGCAACTCCACTCAATTCATTCGGGGAAAAGCCACATGAACAGATGAGCTCGTACCCTCGATAACCACGTGGTATCCATTCAGCTCGTACTTTAGTGGTCATTCCAATGGGAGAGAAAATCGAAGCCATCCATTTTTGCACGAGAGGGAGGAGGGGTAACAATGCAATTGAATTAACTTCCCTTTTAGGATGAAGTAATTACAGCGTCAAAAGTCACAAAGATGACTTGAGTAATGATCGAAGAGCAACCTTGGTTTCAATTAAGCCAACGGATTTCAGGAGGACAACTTGCATTTGTTTGAGGATGGGAATCCCATGGACGAGACAAGTTGATGCTCGATTGAAATCTGCCATCGAAAGATCCTTATAAGGGCCCTTATTTGCAACGTCACACGGGCCAAAGAAAACGGGAAGAGGCACGGTAGATTGCTACATAAACTGCTCTTGCCTTGCCTTGAACGCAATTTCTTTTCCGGACATTATGTGACCTGTGGCACTAATTGAAATTTTGATTTTTTTAGAATTAGTCAAAAACAACACAAACGCATTATAGTTCAATAACAAGAAATTTGCCCAACCGGCCCTTTATTCGGTGGAGGCTGAATGACAAAGCGCCCTCTGGAGTGCAGAACGTAAAACATATTTCGTGCGGCGAAAGGAGGCTATTAGCAAGGTTTTGGTAAGTCTACTTCTGGGAATACAATCTCCAACACTCAATCTCTAACTCAAGCATTTTTCGTGACAATGTTACTTTTTCATTTAATTAGTTAAGACTGAAAATTGGTATTTTGGTGTGCGAAATGCTGGTTCCAAAGAGGCAAATATACTCGATTGCACACACTTTAGAATGAAGAAAAGTGTATGATAAGAAATTCAATCTTTTTCGATATATTTCATTCAATCCTCAAACTCCGAAGCTTCCTTTAGGAAAAAGAACGTAGTATCTAATCAAGCGCTATCTAGCAGTCTCCAAATCTACTGTCTAATGTCAAATGTCAAATGTCCAATGATAACAATGAACATCATTTTCATATCCGATTCAATAACATATCGGACTGGCCCTTGAATTGCATTTAAGAACTAATTCTTCACAGGAGGAATACTTTTTTCACCCACACCTTCATATTTTCTTTCTCGGGCTACTTCATTGTTTAATTTGTTTCCCTAAAATATTCGCAGGGAATATATAGGATCAGAAATTAGATGAATCTAAAGCTACATATGATATATAGAACTTTTTATCATTTTTAACTGTTGGGGATTCGATTCTCAGTACCGATAAGGAAGTCCGCAAAGAATATATATTGGTTAGGTTCCTAAATTTTACAAGCATTGAACTATCCTTGTTCATTTTCGAGCCAAATGAAGTCTAGCCTTGGACATGTAAAAGCGCAAAAATATATCAATATTTATATGAAATTTGGATCGGAGGTGTTTTTTCAGGGAGTAAAGAGAACCTTGAAAGCTTGGTGTAGAATGCAAATGGCCAAAAAAAAGGTGATTTACTTGGAATTGAAAGCAAAAGAAACTCGAAGCAAATTCAATTATTCTCCCTTCAACATCATGTTTTACTCTTCTAGCACTGATTGTTAAAGAATTTGGTTAAAAAAAGCTTTATCAGACTCGTCAGTATCTCTAGGACGCCAATTGTGCTCTCATTGCATCCACGCAGCGATCAGTCCTCAATACTTTTACTGATAAAAACAGACTTGGAAGTTCGTCAATCATCAAAGTAAAACACAAGTTCGAAAATGATTCTCAAGAAGAACTCCATAACGACCTTTGAGAGAACTTGTCTAAAAGTACAACTTCAGTTCCACAAGAGGGAAAATCGAAATTGAACTCGACCAAATATTATGACGTAAATGGTGAGATGAGAACGGAACACGAGCTAGCACAAAGATATTTTTAGATAGAGTCTCGTTCGTGTACTACAAGTTCAGACTTGTAAACGTACTTCACATTGCCACGTCTAAGATCGATTATCTAATATCTTCCAGTCTCGGGATATTCACCAAGTTGAACGATGAATTACACTGGCTTGAACAATTGCAATTACACATGTAAAGGAGGGTTACGACTCTCGCTTTAGTAAAAGGCCTCCATGGACTTGAGTCTCCAGGGAGTGCGTGAGAGACCAGCAGACATCAGGGTTGCTAATGCTCTGCTTTCAAGATTCCATTGAAGTCACGAACCAACTAGATGACGAGGCTCTGCTAACCCCATCTATGCCCTGTGTTTCTCTATCCAGTCATGGTGATCTAGCGTACTCAAGAGAAAGAGAGGAACATTTTTAGGCGAGCGATATTAACAACGTGGTCATAGCTCGTTACTGAAACCGTATCACAAAAACTCCATGTTACTCAAAAAAAATTATGTTTTGTTTATCAAACAAGAAAACCAAATGGTTCAAATTCTGCTATGGCCAATGCTCCTCAAAAATTTCAAGATATTGGCGAAGAAACTGACAAAACAAAATTCATGTTGTGTAGCAAGTGGTGATCATCATTTACAATGAATAATTGCTTCAAACACATTCACGGTACTAACTTGGCGAAAAACAAAGTTTCCTCAATAGCTTGCAAATGGAAGATTTTGTACCTTAGTGGTGGCATGATTGGCATCTTACAATATTTGAGTAAGTCTCCACAAAGATTGAAGGCTGATTTCAGATGGCAATGAAGCACCTTACCAAATCCCTGCCTGATAAGCCACACACCATTTTCCTTTACCTGTTCAATGAAATTGCATCGATTGCCACTGGAACGAAACCATGACCATTTTGGTAATATATACTCTATTCTTTGCCCTATTGATGACCTACGTATATGTCTAGATAATTGTAGAGTCCTGGGAGCTAACATCCTTTATTATCTTGCCAGTAACAAAGCTACATTGTTTGCCAATACAACTAAACCATGGCCATCTTGGTAATATGTATTCTATGGTACTGACTTCGCAGTTATCTAAACATAGCTCATCAATAGCAGGGTCAAGCGAGCGTCGAAAAAAGCGGTCTTTTTTGTTCATATGAAAATGACAAACTGGAGAACAAAACAAGAGTTGCCAAGGAAAACAGTTCTAGTACATAAAATGAGAATCGTACAATGCCTTTAGAGGGGTTTGAATAGGATTGAGGACACCCAAAAATATCCTAACAAAGTAAGTGAATTGACAGGGTAACCAGGATGTGAGAACAAAAAGATTCAAGGCTAATTTTAGATCGCTTTCTGAGCGGATTTTCTTTCAAATTTAACGAAGGGGGCTTCTATTCTGGCACGAGGTGTTGCCAGGGTCTAGACACAACCGGATGTCCATTTCAAAAAAAGGCGCCATTGTTTGAGCAATTTTCTACAGGGTGATAATTTGGAAGGAATTGCTATCATGTCGAAGCATGGTTCCAATAATAATTAGAACAATACACAATTCAACAATTTGGCGTTAGAATTGCACCGACAAAAAGGAACACACACTACTAATTCTCAAAACTTCTTTCGTTTTGCTCCACTTGTCTATTTCAAATTCAAATGTCACCTAGGAATTCCATTTACGTAGGTAATCCTTTTTGGTTAATTAGATGACTCTAATAAGTTACGTTAGCACCACATTTTCAAAGCGCAGGTTTGGTCTTCATTGCTTAGATTAACTAAATTACCCGGTCAAGCCAAGCAAAATCGGATATATGACTTAGTGAGAAAGAGAGAACTAATAGGGAACGCGTGGCTCCTTGTAATTGGCATTCCATATCAATATTATTATCGTACTTTCTGAGCCACCCTTGGATGCACAGACCACATACAATTTTGAACATGGTCTCTGGGCAACCCAATCCAGAGGAAAATCCTGCTTCACAATAGAACTATGCAATGCCGTCAATGTTTAGAATTGTTTGTCATTCTTTAGCTCTACCATTATGGGAAATCCCCAATTTGAGCTTTGAGTACACAGATCCATACTCCATTACCCAAGAGTATTCCAGGAAGCAACATCGCCCAGGCCTATTTATAGAGGCCTAGTATCACGTCTCAAAGAAGTCTAAAAAAAAACCAAAAAAGGCTTTCAAAAACAGTCACACTCACGGGATGGTTGGCGGAGGCCAGACATTTGGTCCGCAGGTTCTCCAACACATCGTGAATTTCTTGGTGTTCCTGAGGGATTGGTCCTTTCTCCCTTGGGGGTTCTCGTTGTGCCATTGCATTGGGCAAAGAAGACGGAGGGGCCGGTTGGAATTGGGTCGGTGTCATCATATTGGCCGGTAAGTCCGGTTGGGCGGGGATCATGAAATTGGCCGGAGGCATTTGAGACGAAGGCGGAGAATAGGCGACTGGCTCGGGCATCATGGGGGAGGGGCTGGGGTTGTAGCCATACGAGGCCTGGGAACTGGGAGGAGGAGGAGGAGGACCAGGATTGAACCCAGTGGGGGCGGGAGCTGATCCATATGAGCTGGAACATGGGAGAATGTTTTGTAAGTAAGTGGGAGGTAAATCAGGTCAAAATGACAATGATGATTATGATGGTGTTCAACCTTTTTAGAAACATGTGTTGGGAATCAATAACAATAAGTGTAAAAGCAGCTCGATGCAAAAATTCGTTCTGCTTGGTTTACGAATCATCTTTCCGATTACAATATATTTGTAACAATAACTACTGTAACTATTTACTATTTAGACATAATGGAAGAACATAAGTGGGAGTTGATAAAAAAACAAAATGGATCGATTATTTCTTGAGCAAAAGTTCCAGACCACAAAGTAAATCTTAAAATTGATATTGGACTGAGCACACCAAAGCGTCAATGAGCGAATGAATAGCGGGCGGCTATTTTCGTGCTTTATCATATCCTTGACCACTTGCTTACTTTGCCGACACAAAATTGAATAAGCTCAATGAGGTCAATGTCAGGTGGGTAATCGAATAAGACACGCAAATATCAGCTTTTGTGTCAGGATGTATTATCACTTCATCCGATACATTTATCATGTTCGTTTTATGATGAAAAAAACTTATCGTTTACAAATCATTCGAGTTTCCCTGACTATCATGTGCGTCATTTTTACTTTCATATCGTATCTGAATTTACTTCGATCTGAATTAATAATAAATTTCCGCGAACAAGGGTTAGCGATTAAAAAGCAACTGATTAATAAAACTCGATTTTTCGATGAACTCGGATCACGTCTGAGAAGTATTCGCGTTTGACGTGAGTATTGCGTACGTCTTTACGTTGACATTAGATAAGAAGTAATGAGAGATTCGAATGACCTTTTCAAGTGGAACCATGCCTCTCTTATGTCAAAGGTCATTCTCATTTTCTGGCAAATACGAGGGTTCTTCAAATGAAATTGAATTACATACCGCCTAGGGACTGGAGAACATTACGACGCAAAGAAACATATGGACAAGTCAACGCTTCCATTCAATTAGCCTTGCGTACTCTACTCTATACAGGTAGTTTTAGGAATAGGCACATATCATCGAGTCTAACCTGGTCTATTATGTTAATGAGAGAAAGAATGAATTGCAAAATGAGAAACCGCCATCAAGAACTTTGTAACTTAGAACATCATCAACATCTTTCTTTCCATTTCAGACATCTCGTTCGTGAAGCTGAAAGGGAGGATGCTGGATTCGAGACTGATTTCCTTAGGCCTCAGCAAATAAAAAAAAAGAGTGAAGAAAAAACAAGGGCGGAACAAAAGTGTTCCAAATCCGAATCCAACAAAGTCTTAAATGAGTACGCAAAAAGCATCAGTGGGATTGTACCTTGATCCATACATGCTAGGTCCACTGGACATCATGGAGTTGGCCGGTGAAGGCGGGGGAGGTGCAGCAATTCCACTGTGGGCGGGATTCATGATGCCATATTGATTGGCATGATTGGTGGGCGGGACCTCCGAGGCAGGGGGTCCCATCAAAGGCTGGGTGATGGGGTCCGAGGGTAACGAGGTCGTGGTTTTCGTCATCAACGAAGAGGCCTTGGGTTTACTCGTCAGTGACATGGGAGGAGGGTCATTCCACCCAAAACCATCCGAAATGGGGGGTTTGTAACCGGGACCACCGTGGTCCGGGACATGTCCCATGGGTAAAGGTGGACCATCGGCCACAGGTGGAGCCATGCTTGAAGGCACAGCTGCAGCTGGGTTGAAAATGGAGGGCGGAGCAGCAGGTGCACTGGCGGGAACCATGGGCGAAGGCCCTGGGGCCTGGGAGTTCCAACTAGGCATAGCAGAGGGGGTTGGTGGGTAGTCCATGGTGGAGCTGTAGCCACCATAACTGGGTTGGCTCCCTCCATACATGGTCATAGATCCCGAGGAATGAGCAGGAGGAGGAGGAGCTGGAGCGTACGTGGACTGAGATGGAACAGGATCATTGTATCCAAAACTGGACTGCCGGCTTCGAGCACCAACTGGAGAGGAACAGAAAGAAAATGACGTGGTATGTTAGCTTTAGGCGAACTTTTATGAAAGCTTGAAGTGATGGGGAAATAAAAATAACTTGACTAAAACTCACATGTAATTGTAACCATTATTTTTTAATTTTTAATAACAAATAGTTGCATTGTAATCACAATTAAATACATATGTGACCTCCTCATTGCATCTAATTATGTTACTAGCCAATAATTATAATAACAACTAGTTATTGTCATTAAAGGCCTTGCAATTGGAATTAATTACGCTGTTGCCCTTGCAATTGTGATCACAGTTTATTACATGTTTCGCCAAGTGTTTGTATTAGATTGCATCTTTGTCATTGTAATTGCAATAGTAATTAATGACACGTTTGGCCCCATAACTGTATTAGATCACACTTATGGCCTGAAGGCAGTCATTATTATCTTCAATGGCCTTGAATTGGACTGCGAATTAATTACATATTTGCCCTTGTAATTGTAATCACATGTTTCGCCGATTTTAATTAAAATTGATAACCGTTTTGGCGTTGTCGTTTTGACATATTCAATTTACAAAATAGGTTCCAACAATAAAGCCAAATAACCATTCAAACACAAATGTTTTAGTTGCCAACATTAGTTTTAGGGCATTTGCGAGATGAATGAAATTTGTGTCGAAAGATGTATCGCACATAGTAAATGTTAGGTTCGACTTCAAAGTCTTGCACTTTCTTGGGAAAATGCATTTGTCATGTAATTGACTTGAAGTAATTGAATGATTTTGAAATGGAATTGTGATTGTGATTAACTAGGTTTTCAGAGGATGTGACTGTAATTGGTTATATTTGGTCGAGTACCATCAAGGTTATCAATAGGCTCTTTGGTGGCATTGCTCGTTGCATGTCATGTTCGATTAATTGAAGAACAAATGGAATAGCTACAAAAAATTATTTAAAATTGACTATTAAACCACCCGTAACTCAAGTGGTGAAGAGCTATGGTCAATGAATTATGTTCACTCTGTTCCTTCAACTGACCATAAAGTTCTATCTTTATTTTAGTTCAAATCAATGAACGAAAAGTGATAGACTTTCTCGTAAGAGTATAATGCGTTTCAATAACCTTTGGACATTTGTTTGATCATTTCGTATCAAATAAACTTGGCCAACAAACAAGCCATTTCAGACATGTGAACAGCATTCAGATTATTTGTTTAAGGGATATCACAAATTTACAATAATACCGCCTGAAATACATACCATAGCTGAAATGTTCTAGGCTAGGAAATAAGAAGTTTTTCTGAGCCAACCAAACATGTATTGAAGTAGTCTAAGTTTGAACCATCATTTACGGTGCAATTTCTTTCGTTCATTGGTGGCACTTCTTTTCAAAACATGAACGGGGACACTATGGTTGCAAATTTACAAACCTTTGCCATTCTATTTAAAAGGGATTGCTCCCCAGTCGCAATAAATGATTTTCCGTTCGATCAAGCTTTTGGATTAAAAGGTATGTCCCCTCAAAGCTCAATACATATCAGGGCACAGAATTAATAAGTTAGCTAGCCCCCTTCTGGTAATAAAACTAACACAAGAGGGCTTGCTCATTCATTGTGACAGTTATGAAATGCGCTTTGAATTGGGCATAACTTTTGATCCATGCCTTGGATTGAGGCAAAAATTGAAATATTTAGTTAGATGGAGCTCAAAGTTAAAATACCTTTTAATGGCAACTTGAGGCTAATCTCATTTGGTGAATAACGCAAAGCGTTCACGCGGTTGAGCAAGGGTCTTCACATAATTTGATGTCTTACCTAAAAGAAGACTTTTTCGGGACATGTTATTAAAAAAACGCCCCTTTTTCATGAATTGCAAGAGCACTATTTCACTTACATAGTAGCACTTTTGTAAGCAATTCAAGGAAGTTTGGTAGAGTCATTTACTCTGCAAAACTGGATCACCAATAAAAATAGAAATTTTAACGACTCTGAAGTTTAAAATCAGTTCCCACAATAGGATAAGGCTCCACGAGCATGTATTTTGAGCGGGAAATTTTAGGTTGGAACCACCCAAGATTTTTCTACAACAATCCAAAGATTCTTTCTTTCTCACGCTAACATGAAATCAAGGTAAGCCCATTTATACTCAATACTTGCAGAGAAAAAATCAATGCCAACTATTTAATATTTTGATGAGCAACAACAAAACTATTTCATTTATTCATGATGGCTTACTTTTTGCAACCTTAGTCATGAGAAGTTAATTGACCGTAAAAAGGGGGAAACTTCTTCTCATTGCTTCACCTTTTTAGCCATTTTGATAACATGAAAATGACATTTTATAGCTTAAAACACAATTTCAATCCGCCTTCTCTCTATTCATAACTGATGAGAAGCCAATTCAATAGCGACCAAAAACAAGGACAATTCGCACTATCTTGTCTCCCAACTCTGATCAAACTTGACTCGAGAAATTTGTTGGAGTTTTCTGGACCAATCGAGAGGTTAGTACTGAATTGCGAGACTAACGAATCAAAGGAATCTCGCACCGTCTAATGCGTCATATCAAAAGTGAAAAAAGGAACGATTGGCGTCAAAGAACGTCCCTCTCAGACGAGCATTTTCGAAGTAAATGAGATTTGTTCTACGTCAGTATGAGTGTGAGAAATCTCAAGAATCCCGTTCTTTTCCTTGAGAGGGTCATTCTCGAGGGCTTTCATCTACGGAGTTCGTCATTCCCGACCTCTGGAATGTGGTCCAAAGACTTGGACTTACCCGATGAGCGGTGCGTTTTCTGTTGATATGGCTTGGACATCGACGAAGCGTTGGCTTGGCGTCCCAATGCTCCACTCAATCGATCCCGGAGCGTTTTGATCGTATCCTCTTCAGAATCTCCCAAATAGCCTAAAGCCGCTGAGAGAGCTCCTTGAGCCGCCAAAAGGTTGGCATATTGGATCAGTTTGGAGGATAATGGTCCACTAGTGATGTTAACTTGACCGTAGATTTGCTCAATGGCGTTCTTCAAGGTCATCACTACCTCCACTAAGTCTTGCAAGGCCTAGGGTGCGTGGTAAAATAATTAAAGTGAATAAAAACTGGATCTTTGAGGTCTAGTAAGTGTTCAGTTCACTGAATGTACATATTTTGAGGGGTTTGACTGCTGGTGCTTTTTTTGCTATTTTGAAATAATGGTAGAAAATAAAGCAAAATGTATTTTAAGGGCTAAAGCTGATAAAAAAAAGGGACACTGAACTCCGATGTAAATCAGTAATCATTACATAAATTCAAACGTTGAGTAAGAGTACTCCTAATTTTCATATAAAACATATTTTAAAATTCAGACAAAGAAGGCAGTAAAACGCATGCATTAATATTTTTCTATTTCATTATTTTAATGCAAGTTGTTCCTTATGGTTTTATGAGCTTAAAAAGTGCCACGATGTGTTAGGGAATGTCCATCCAAACCTAAAATGGCATTTTAGCCATCATGTTGGCGAGTGAATTTTCACATTTGATAACATCTAAGCGCCTAACTCCAAGTCATCAAGGACATTTAAAATGTCACCTCAGTCTCTCCTCCTCAGTTTCTGGTCAAAACAAGCTTATGCTTATTCAGAACCTGAGGAATGCACACCCAAGAAAATGCTTATAAAGGGTACCAAAACTCTAAATGTTGGCTCTAGTACAAATCATGCCTGAACTTAATTCAATCCATCCAAACTTACACTTGGTCCACTATCCGTGGTCTTGGTCTTCATCCAGCATTCCACGACATTATCCAAGTCACCCGCACAGATGAAGCACAACATGGCGGGCAACCCGCTCAAACGCGAGCCCAAGGTTGCACAAATGGATGGGAACTCCTCATTAGAGGCATAAGTGACTGTGGCCACCAAGGCCTCTTTCCAACCGGAGGGATCACATCGCTCGACAAAATCACGCCAATCTCCGGTCACCACGCCTCGAATGAGATTGGATTCATGGGATTGACACTTGCCAAAGTATCTAGGGCACAATCGAGGATATTCATTCAACAAGATATTTGACGGCGAACCAACATGTCTCCGTCAGATACGTATGTAACCAAGGTTCATTGGGGAGTGAGATATTTTACCTTGGTTTCCCTAACAGGAGAATGCGCATCAAAAATTGGATATTGATATTGGTCATATTTTGCATTTGGTTTTGTTCACTCTTGAAACAAAAAGGAGGGGCAGCTAATTTTGATGTAGTTATTGAGAATTCCTCAACAAATGCCTACCTCCTTCTTTGGAAGAAGCCAGATCATGCTTAGTTCAAGCCTATAAAATAAACCAGATTCGTCCAAAGACAATATCCGTTCGAAAAACCGAGTATGTGCTAGACAAAAAGTGGTGAAGTTGCATCAATGCTTTTAGCATGACACGAAAGTGTTGAACCCCCTTGATATTTCAGATAGTTACTCTGATCGGCTTAAAAGCCCAGAACTTCACCGAAACTGAGAGGATCTTCGTGAAAAACGTAGGAGGAATCTTTTAAAACTTGTTGAATTTTACAGGGACGAACTAAATTTTTAGGCGCATTAAATCGGAACCAGTTTTTGAACGAAATAACTTCTGTTGTTACTTTGGAGTCTAAAATGAAAGGGGTTCAAATTTATGTATCATGCTATGGACACATACACTTTTTTCTCTTGAATCCAGTCATATCCTCGCCAATGTTCTAGTTTTCTGACTAATCATATAAACCTTCAAGGCAAGTCAGAAATGGAGTGCATCAATCATTCCAAAAAGTCGGGTTTTTTTTCGAACTCACCTCTTCTGCGTTCTTTGCACGAGTTCATCGCCTCCTTGCGCGGCTAAAACTAGCGCGTCCGCCATCCGATTCTGTTCCAGACATAATTCAACGGCCAACTCAATGTTCCCGGCCAACAAAGCCTTGGTTAAAAGACCCGTGGGACTTTCATCGGTGGCAATGAGGAATGGCTTCTTCGGAGGCTCCAACACGTCCTTGATCACTTCGGTCTGGGCGGCAATGGCCTCAAAAGCACCCTCTTTATCCATGGTGGAATCCAAATTGGACAAACCATTCGTCATCTCGGACTCTTCCTTGGGGTCCTCCAACTTCACGCCACTAATTTCTTCCACCTAAATCCAGAGGACGAAGGCTTGACAACCAACGAAATACTTCCTATGGTCGCATCTGACTCACCAATGAAGCAATGCGATCCGGGTTGTATCCCAAGAGATCGAGGAACTCCAATCGTGGATTGGATTGAAAGTTAGCCTTGATGAACCGCCAGATTTGCTGATCTTCGTTCCGAATGGTGGTGTGGATCTTGTTCTCGCAAAACTCGGCCAAATTCTGGTTCTGGATAGAGGTCTCAAGTCTCATGGATCGGTCCACCAAATCTTGCTCAGTGATCACCTTGGACAAATACACGCTGGACTTGGGAGGAGGAGGCTGTTGAGCATTGGCTGGGGCCTTCACTGTTTCAACACTGACCAATCTGGAGGGCAAGTATTTTCGTTTTGTTTTTATTTTGAGGTCACTTTTTAACGAGAGGGTTTGAAGTTTGGACAGCTTGAAATGGGGGGTTATTTCGGATTGAGAGAAATACGAGGGGCATACAAGATTATCATTTTTTTTGACATTCGTGCAATCTTCAAATATCCCAACCACTTAGAGATCCCTATGCAGGATCAAAATCTTTATCGATTTATTAAGACTGACATACATTTTTAACAAGAGAAGAACGGCTGTTTTATAGTTTTTTGGAAAAGCACGTTAAGCAATTGGACATGAATGACCCACGCAGAGACGCTCAAAATCCCAATAATTAGTATATTAAGTTAAGTTCGTTGGCTGATTGCTTCTTTCAATAAATTTAGAGCTATACGACAAAAAAGAAGTTAGGCCAGACAAAAAGCGCTATGACTTTTTTTGCCGCTTTATCCGAAAATAAAATTGAGTCAAATTTCTAGTTATCCTTTTTCGTATTTTTTCCACTCTCTCGACATTTTTCTTATAATCAATTGTTTACCATGACATCTGTGTCAACTGAAAACGTGTCCTGATGTCGAAAATTGCAAGAAAGAAAATAGTTCAGTAAAAACAGTCTGGTGCCTAGATTTTATTTTTAAAAAATGCAACAGAGGCTAAAAGGGGCTTCAAATGACCTTTTCCTTATTGTAACACTTTTTTTTACATAATTACAACTTCTATTTTTTTGCATATTTACACCCTTTTATTGCACATTTCCACAAGTTTTTTCCAAGTTCTGACGACTTTTTTCAAATTTTCACCACTTCATTTCGCATTCCAGATCAACCAACCTTACTTTCAAGGACTAGCTCGGTCTGCCAACTCAAATTCGTTGGTAGACCAAATATCACATAAAGATTGAAAGGTAAAAAATCGACAAATTGTAACCTTTCTGCTGTACCGTACATCCGCTCTAGTAATAACGACTCCGGAAATTTGTAATATCATTATTTCAAAACATGTATAACGATCCCTCACCTTCCTCCAAATCCGAACCGAGCCGCACACGGCTTCATCAACCACTTGGGCGGTTTCTTCAACTGCATGGTCACACTCTGTTGTTGAGCCACGGGCTGCATGGCCTCCATTCCGGGGAAAGAATCCGCGATGGCCGTCGTAGGTTGGGCCTAGAACGTACATGTGATCGGCCTTTGAAAGAGGTTCATAGCATCAAATGCATGTCGTTAAATACCTGTTGTTGGCCACCCATGAGGGAGTAGACAGCCACGTGGCCATCGAAGCTCGAACTGGCGATCACGGCCGGGTTTCTCGGACACCAAGACACTTCAAAGCTCCATTGAGTGGACGAGGCCAACTCGCAAAGGATCTCTCCGCCGGGTTGGGCAGAATTGGGATTCCAGCAGAGAATCCGGTTATCCTTTCCGCAAGAGAGCAATAGATCCGAATCCTTATGGGGACAGAGCAACTGAGATTATGAAAGTGGCCGGGCGATGTAAACACACACGCAAAGAGAACTTGAATGGTATTGTGAATACTGGCTGGAAGGTTGGGATTGTACAGCATTCAGAGAAGGTACGAAAGGTATCTGATATTGTACGTTTTCACAAGCATTCATGAGCTTTGTCCCAACCCAGGATTTAGGGTCAATTGCAGTGACCGTAGAGGCTTAATGTGCGTTTTGATAGCACCTTCAAGCCCTCGAGAGTCCAGGCTAGTTAAAACAATGAAGTCCAACTCTCTTCTTTCTCGGGCTCCTTCATTGTTCAATTTGAAATATAATAAACCTTATATTCAAGGGCTAGCCAGATCAGCCAACTCTTATTCATTGGTCGATCAAATAATATATCTAGATAAAAGTCAATTAAAATGAATAATCTTCTCGTCTTGAACTGCTGGGATTCCAATCCCGGTAGCGGTAAGGAAGTCCACAAAAAATCATTTCCATTTTGAATAGAACCAAAAAGGCATCATAAAAATGGTTTGACCCCTGATTCAGCACTCCAAAGCGAACTTTTTAGTGTCATTTTGACCGCCACCCAGTCCTTCAAACTCTTGCACTTTCCAATGCCAATACGGCGTTCTATCAAGAACAAACCATAACAAAATATTTCAAAATACAAACAAAAGCACTATTCACACCTTTACTACTATGAACATTGAAAATGGAACCTCCACCGTATCAAAACGCCTCAATAAACCAACCATTGAAGAAGCCAATAACCCCACGGATCACATGTCTCCAAAATAAAAAAAAAATAACAAAAAAATAAAAAAAACACTATATGTACTCGTGCCCCTTGCCCTAAAACAGTCAAGATTGTTCCCTCTAAAGACGCACCTGATCGCACCAAGCCACAGACAGAACTCCCCGTTGATGACTCTCCAACGTCCTCAATGGCGACGAGGCCAAACGCAGGTCCCAGATCTGAATCACAGGGGTGTGGTCGTCCTCCGAGGCCAGGCACAGTTGGGTGGCCACCTCCGGATGCCACGCCACAACTTTGGAGCGCATGCGCGACGTGGAATCGCTCACCTTGATGATGGGATCGTTCTTCCGCAAATCCCAAACCACACAACGCGAAGCGAACGACGAGGCCAAGATGTGTTGAACCTGCAACGTCCCAATAAGTCATTGTTGCGAGATCAGTCTCAAAAGTATCTTGTGTAATAGGGTTGGTGGGTTGTGGCAAATCTTGAATGATTGACAAAAACGGCTGGGAACTGAATTCTTAGACAGAAAGTCCCTCCAAAACGATTTCCCGAGTTGCAAAATTGATTCTTAGAGTGCAACGTTATTAACGGCTATTTTAACATACATTGCAACTCGTTCATTTAATCCTAGTGGGATAAGATTTTCAGATAGATCAATCACAAAATTAATATGTGTTGGATGGCAACAGAGTTGTGATAAAACTCGAATTGTCATTTATTGCCGATAGGAATGTGCATAAAGCATTATAATTTGTCATAGCTATTTTTTTCTGCAATAAAGCACATGGTCAATAACTGACCAACGGGTCAGATATTAATGCTGGGGCGAGACAGACTCGAGACTCTCGAGTGCACTCGAGTCTTTTACTCGATTTCTGAGAAATTGGCCGAACTCGAGCCTGGACGCATAAAAAGAATAATTCATATTATCATTATTTTTTTTTTTTTAGAATTTCGAACCTTGTAGCTAGACATGACTAATAAAAGGCTCGAGTCCGGCCAAAAGTCAAAAAATCTAAGGACTCGCCCCAGCACTATCAGATAGGGGTATGTCCAATAACACCCATAAAAGCAATATTATCTCATGCCTAGTTTTAACTCGCAAACAAGGATGTACGGTACAGCAGAACACCCATAAAAGCAATATTATCTCATGCCTAGTTTTAACTCGCAAACAAAGATCCAAGTCAATGAAAAGCTTTTTGTTGTGCCGCCTCAAGAATGGACAATGGATGCAAATGCAGTAAGTTTTCCGGCCCTACCTGCTTGTTCCAGGCCACGCAACGGACGTCGTCGGCGGGTTGACTCTTGCCTCCCGGAGTCATGGGTGCGGTGAGCTTGTTCAGGTCCCAGATGAAGATCTCCGAATCCGAGGCGCCCGAGGCCAGCAGATTGCTCTGGAACGGGTTGAAGTCCAGGGCGGACACGGGTCCAGTGTGCTTGTTCTGGCTGAACACCACCGGGTTGTCCTGGCCTTTGAGGAGCTTGTTGGCGTCGTACATGGTGAGCACGCCTTGGTCCAGTCCGCCCACAATCACGCCACTTGGGCTGAAGAAGAGGCACAAACATTATATTCAAAAAAGGATTTTAAGAAATATGAGTTTGGTGATATCATCATCTTTTAGGGACCTATGTACTGCCATCTAAAATAAAGGGTAATTTTAAAAAAATCTTGGTTATAAGGCCATATATGATGGACTAGAGGGCAAGGTGAGGCTATCCAGTTCTTTTTTATCAAGATGTGTTTTTCGATTGGCGGGAATTATCTACCGCTATTATAAGAATATTCGCAACGTAAAATTCAAAATCGTTCCTTAATTTCGTATTGATAAAATATCGATAGATCAACGGTAAGAACTGGCTAGCTTTTCCTAGATTAGAAAAAAAATATGGATAGTACGGCGGTTTTAAATTGCCTGTTAAAGTCTGAATGTCTTTAATTTCAACAGACAAATGTGCCTTTTGAATTCATATCGAACACTAACAAAAGTTGACATGTACGGATACACAATGATATTTTGATTATTTGTTTGCTTTTATGTTTGCCAGGAAAATGACGGGCAAAAATCAAAAAACATCAATTGGACAATTTGGGCATGAAAAAATGTCAAACTCTGCTTCATGCCAATCTCCAGATAAAAGTCACAACCACTATTCCCTTCGCCCAGACGGTTTGAATAAAACTTCAAAAATATAATTTCCCTCCTTGATAATCAAAATGAGTCAAGTATTTAAAACATTCATCTAAAAAGTGTAGCCTAAAATAGATCCTGAAGTATCAAGTAAATTAACCTTAAAAGCCTACCATGATTTTCCATCAGCCATATTTTTGCCTAGCTCTAAAATTCTGTCCCCAATGATAAAAGGGGCTTGGAAATTTTGGACCTTTTCCTCC
>NC_081445.1:10123194-10162280 GCF_007210705.1 Tigriopus californicus | reverse complement strand
ATATCATATTTGTTCCAAAATTAGATGGCAAAATCAATGACTCAAATACCGATTGGCGTCACTGTTGGAATTGGCTGCGGCGCCCCAGGCCAATTTGTGGTATCGGCTCTCCACCGGCAGGGATGCCACTTTGGGCATGTCATAGCCAGTCTCGTCCAAATTCAGGCGGTACAACTCCAAGGCCGAGTTCGTGCTGAAGGTGGCGTCGAGTTGTTGGGCCGCAGTGCCCGTGGCCAAGTAGACGGGATTCAAGGCGGCCGGCGACCACGCCACGTTGGCCGTCAGGTCCAGCTCCTTGACCTTCATGTCCAAACTGGGCGGGACTAGGATAGGATTAGAAACCGAGCGAATGCGTGAGTGGAGGAGGGTCAAGTGGACTTACCCGAGTGAGCTACTCTATTAGTGATGCTTTCGGAGGGGGGGTTAGGGTTTCGGCTCAATTCATCAGCGGCTCAAATGTGAAGCTCGTGCTTGACAGACTTCCCAAATATGAGGGTGACCAGATTGGGCTAAGTTAGGCCACATTGACCAGGGAAAGATATGATATGGCTGTTTGTTGTGGACTTACCGCTTGCCGGAATGGATTGCCCATTAGTTCAAAGAAAGAAATTTAGCTTATTTGCCTCCAGATTCTTCTCTAATATCAATTTCATAACAGGTATCAAATAGCTATATTTTAATTAAACCAAAGAAACATTGAGGATTAAAACGTCCCCGAAATCAGGAGATTTTGATATATGCACAATATTTCAGGTACGTGGTAATTTGCCGACATATTTAAGAAATCGTTTAAAAGTAAATTCATCACCAGGAAATATCCACCAATTCCAAGAGGAATCATGACATTTCCCTCTAAATCACAATCACAAATACTGTCAATCTACAGTGTAGTCAATCCTCTGGATTGAAGCATCGACTGGAATTCGAGTTCCAGCCAATGGTCACCTTGAACATGAGTGACATTACTTCCACGTAGACTTCAGATGCCGAAGACTTGTTACTCCCGCAATCGGCGCCCTCTAGCGGCGTCATGACACACCACCAGCCCCTCATATTACCTGCCAGATCAAATCCCGTGAAACCATCTCCTGCTGGAGAGGTCGCCTGATATGAAGTCTCGTAATGGGCGTACTCATTCTCCACACCCACCGAATCCCACATGACTCCACCCTACCATGTAAATAAAATCCTTGTTCTCCCGTTGAACAACTTTGAGCTTATGACGAATTGGGGTCATGATTGCTCTGCCAGCCAACACACATCTGGCCAACATCTTGGCCTGGCCAATGACTCCTCATGATTGACGTCGACAGTCAGTCAAGCCTTTTTATTAATACTTCTACTCCTACATTCGCAGTACACAGGCACGAGAAAAGCATTGGGAACCAAAATTGGGCAGGCGAGATGTCAAAAAAAGATTCCAAATGAAACGGGGAAGGGGGAGTAAGGTCCAATCCGGGATGATAATAATCTCTGTCTTTGGTCCGGCTTGGTTGTGCGGTACATGGGTGATTGTTGGCGTAGTTCAAGCCACCTCCTCCTCCTCTTCCTCGTCGAACTCGCCCTCGTCCTCGGCCGTGGCCTCTTGGTACTGTTGGTATTCACTGACCAGGTCGTTCATGTTGGATTCGGCCTCGGTGAACTCCATCTCGTCCATGCCTTCGCCCGTGTACCAATGCAAAAAGGCCTTGCGGCGGAACATGGCCGTGAATTGCTCGGAGATGCGTTTGAACAGCTCCTGGATGGCGGTGGAGTTGCCGATGAAGGTGGCGGCCATCTTGAGTCCGCGGGGCGGGATGTCGCACACGGCGGTCTTCACGTTGTTGGGGATCCATTCCACGAAGTAGGAGCTATTCTTGTTCTGGATGTTCAACATCTGCTCGTCGACCTCTTTCATGGACATGCGTCCACGGAAGATGGCGGCCACGGTCAGGTATCGGAGGTCCGCGTTGAGTTGACCGGGGAATCGGAGACACGTGGTCACGCCGGACATGGTGAGCGAGACCAGGTGGTTGAGGTCGCCGTAGGTGGGTGTGGTGAGCTTGAGGGTGCGGAAGCAGATGTCGTAGAGGGCTTCGTTGTCGATGCAGAAGGTCTCGTCGGTGTTCTCGACCAGTAGTTGGTGGACGGAGAGGGTGGCGTTGTAGGGCTCGACCACGGTGTCGGACACTTTGGGCGAGGGCACCACGGAGTAGGTGTTCATGATGCGGTCGGGGTATTCCTCGCGGATCTTGGAGATGAGGAGCGTGCCCAAGCCGGAGCCCGTCCCACCGCCCAACGAATGGGTCAACTGGAAGCCTTGCAGACAGTCGCAAGATTCGGATTCCTTGCGGACCACGTCCAAGACAGAGTCCACCAATTCGGCCCCTGGAACAAATAATTCCGAACGGTTTTCATTTTCACAGGGTGGGTGGTGATGGGGGGTGGGGGGGGGGGGGGGGGGGGGGAATATATCTTTTGAAAATGATATCAAAAATCATTGCCGGCCACTAAAATTGCTCTCGTTTATGATGAAGAGGAATGGGCTGGGTTTTATCCAAATTAAAACACATTTTATCATTATTAGTAATAATTGATTTGACTAAAGTCACCTTATACGGACGCAAGAGATCTTTCATCTTCTCAACGAGCGCTTTTAAAACGGACAATCTACTTTTACAGCAAAACACACTTGCTTTGAATGTGACCCGAAAAGAATGCTTTTTTAAGTCCAGCGAATGGAGTTTTCTTGTAATTTTAAGAGAACATATCTTATTTCATTCTATGGAAAGCGTCACAAAAAGCGTTGTGGGCGACACAGTTTTGAACTGTCCTCTCTCAGCGTTGAGTTCACCCACTATTGAAAATGAGTTGATCATGTTCTTGAGGTGTAGACACTAATAATGAGCATGATATTTCTGCTGGTCTCGACTTTTAATTTGAACAATGCTGACCTAAAGTCTTCACGCAGTACACTCTTCACTAGCACCAATGTTTTTGCTTTCTCGTTAAATAGTTCAGGAGGTACATTGAATGAGAAAAAAGCAGTAAAACATTTTCATATACTTCAAGAGCTAAAAGTTTCAAAGCAATCTTCCGTGGATCTTCCTGATTTCAAACCTGTGTCACCATGGATGCCATTGACTTTCTCCAATAAATTTCTAATTTCTCATTACGAAATTTGGTACTCGGATGATTCGTTCACCAATCTTTTAAACTTTTCATAATAGCGCCAATTTTCAAGGACCTTTCTCCTTTCGTTCAATGAACCACTCGAGCATGGACTGAAAGGTTCAGATAGAGGATTGAGATTTTAGAGTCAAGTCTACACATAGCGTTTTTCTGCAATCAAAATTGATCCCAGTTCGTCATACATGCCTATATTCTAGTGTTTAGCTCCAAGTTTTGCCCTCAAAAAGGGCAGTACAAAACTCTAAGTAAATGAAAGATATAGCCCTCTTCTGGTTATCATTTTATGTTGAGCTATGCAATGAGCTTTGAGGGAGCATAAGCTCTTGACTCAGTCATTCCACTGGTCTGAAAATTGAAATACAAAGTCATAGCTACCTGGGGGGTCAATCCCAATTTAAGGAAAATGCAATGCCTTGGCCCGCTTCCAACATGTCAATTCTCTACTTTAGTGTCCCCGTCCATGTTCCAGTGGTTCAGAATTTTCTGCAAACCTTTCCGTTTCCAACTCAAAAGACGAGATCAACGGTTCAATTTCGATCCCATTGCCTCACCTTCGGTGTAATGTCCCTTGGCCCAATTGTTTCCAGCTCCGGATTGTCCGAAAACAAAGTTGTCGGGTCGGAAGATCTGCCCATAAGGACCGGATCGGACCGAGTCCATGGTACCGGGTTCCAAATCCACCAAGACACCTCTGGGCACGTATTTCCCACCCGAGGCCTCATTGTAGTAAACATTGATCCGCTCCAATTGGAGATCCGAATCGCCCTGGTAAGTTCCCGTGGGGTCGATACCGTGCTCATCGGAGATAATTTCCCAAAACTAGAAATGTTGGATATGTGACAACAAGAACATAACGGAAGGGAGACAACGATGTCGTATTGACGAAACTTTGTCTACCACTCCCTTGGGAACTATTCATGATTAGGGGAAGATGACTAATGCAATAAGTAAGTCTTTTGCGTGGAGGGAAGAGTGAGAAAGGACTCGGGGTTCCATCAAGAGAGGGGTTCCAAAATTATCATGCAATTTGAAGGAGGCACAAACTTGTCGTGGTGAGTCACCATCAACCCACTCGACTATCTCAATGTTATTGACATGCTACCAAAAAATGCACAGAAAGAGAGCAGATTGCTATGGTTCTTTCTTGTTGTAAAAAACATTCTTTTTGGAGGACGAGGGGGGAGCACGCTCAAAGACACAATTTGCTACAAGCAACATTCAGAGGCCAAGACAAAGCTCATTCAATTTACATAGAACTGGCCAAGAAATAGCTTATATTTAACATGTAGTAATTCATCAGTCGGAAAATTTAATCATCTTTAAAAACATTTTCCAAAACTCCTTTAGTGTCAGGAAAAATAAGCTAAGTGAGGGAGTAATACTAATACTTGATTTGATCTTTTCTTTATGTATTCAATCCAACTAATTTTGCATGTTTTCTATATCTAATAAGCTTAAAAATCGAAATAAATTATTGAACTCAGCAAAATTCGAATTCAACGTCATTTCCTCATGGAAATAAGGATTTTTTTTAGTTAAGATCATCTCGGCTACATGAACACTACTCAGACATATGAGCCTTGGTCAGAACAGATCTTCATAGGAATGAGATACAGTTTTACATTCAACTTGTCTATAATTTCATAAAGGGCAAAATATTAAGGAAATATTTGTCGACCAAAAAAGGGAAATATTGCAAATCAAAAACCCATTACCTTACTCTTACGACACTAATCTTTTTCCCCATGATTTCCGGACTAGAAAATACTAGGCAATCATGTTTCAATTCACTAATAATTTCAAGTTTGCAGGAGCTTTTATTGGTCTGAGACGGAGCAACAAATGACTCTAGGATTATCCCTCTTTCATGCCTCAATGGGGTACATTAGACCACTCCTTTAAAATCACACTCAAATCCAGACTCTAAACCCTTGCCTAACACGACTTTGTTACCACTTTGTGTCCTTACATCTACATTAACATAATTGGTGTGCTCAATTCTTAAATGATTCATGCTTTCATTTCTTATTGACAAAGAGTTTCTAATCAGACTTTCATGCCTTCCTAAAGCTCTCCTCTCCATGATCAAACATTTTACATTTTCCCTGACCATCTTCCATAATCCTCCGGTAATAAAATCCACTGAAACAGGCCAATGACCTCTAAAATTCCTCTATCCAAAGGTAAAATATTAGTCGTCATGTTCCTCTTGAATGATTTCTCTTTCATTGCCTCTCCCACCCTAAAAGACAAAAAGGGTGGGACGTCTGTCGGCTGACTATCGATCGATCGATCCTCGATGTAACGGTTAAAAGCGGCGCCAATTTGGGATCGTTGGAATGTTAACGACAATCGTTTGCTAAGTTTTACCTTGGCTCCAATTTGGTTGCCACATTGTCCAGCTTGGATATGAACGATTTCCCGCATGATTCAAAGGCTTTTAATGTGAGTTGCTGAGGGTGAAAATATGTTGGTTAATGCCGGGTGAAGCGACGGAGGATGAGCGAGCCTTATTTCACGGCAAGGAGGTCTTGATGTGGCGCCAGACGCACAACGAATGAGGAGCTCATAAGAGAACGAAAAGGAGAGAGTAGATTGGCAACAGGGTGACGAAAGTTCATCCAGGGGGCGTCTAAGATGTTGAAGCCTGTGATGTAGGGGACGTTTTCAATTTGACGTCATCACTCATCAATGTCAGGAGCTTTCGCCATCTACCGTTCAAAAGACTGTTTTCCTGAAAAGTGACTGTTAAAAAGCAATCATATTTGGCAAATTCATTTGATCAATTCAGGGTGGTCAAGCACTGGTAAAGCAAATTTAGGTTGCCATTTGTTTGCCATAAGACCAATGGTGCACTTAAAAAAGATAAGGGATCTTTCAATTGAGGTACCAAGTTCAATATGGGAGTCCAAAGGGCAATTTAGATTAATTTAAGACCTTCAATTTGGCTTTATCAATTTGATAAAACAAATTTAAGAAAAAAAGGAAAGCAAGAGTACTGCATTCATAAGAACTCAGCACCTTGAAAATATTATCGCTTTCAAAGTTTTTTGACCCGTTCTTTTGAGGAGCTAAACCTGTAGGACATATAGAAATTTTTCGAATCAAAGTAGATCATTCTTTTTTGATACATGATGTCCCAATCAAAGAAACTAAGATCTCCTAGGAAAACCATTGGGCAAGCAATTTGGATTGTTTTGTAACACTCTTGACGGCCAACTGACAGTATTGACTTGCCAAACTTTGGATTGCTCAAGAATTTCGCAGTATGTTGACTGGCGTCTCGCGAAACCTCTATTTTCTTGTCTTTTTCCCGGGTCGTACATATGACGTGTCATCTGCACTACTTGAAGGGAAATACCCAAAAAATCCCCCTCCTTGGCTTGAACTACAGAAAAATGGCCCTCTTTGAAAATAAGTTTACTGTAACAAACAATAGTGACTTTCTGAGTGAGCGAGAGAAAGTACCTAGTGAAGTGTCTACAGGTATTGAAAACAAATAACTATTGGCATCATTAGTCTCCTGAAACATTCAAGCACCAATTGATATAAGTGACTCCACCTTGTGCCAGCCCTAAGAGAGACACTACAACACAAACAGACTTTGAATGTAGATTTTGTTGATTTTAAGTGTGATTTGGAGCGGCTAAGTGCTGGATGGTCGTGTTAGACTGGTTGGGAAACAAGGCCTGGACCATGCAGAACGAAATAGTTGTATGGTTTTAAGATTTGGGCATGGCTTTGCAAAATGAAATTTTCAAAAATATTGATTCAAATTTTAACTTATTTTTTTATGAACAGCCACGGAACTCATTGCCTAAAATGAAATTGTGCCCCATGATGTGCTGATTTCAAAAGGCACCCTCATATGTCTGGGCATTTTTTTTGGCAAGATATGGCTTTTGGACAAAGTGATAGGGCTTGTCAAGTAAACGCGTTCATGTACAACTGATGTTCCACGTGGTAAAATCAAAGACAACATGCCCAGGCAAACCTTTGCTTTGATTAAATGAATCTTGATTTAACAATATTTTTCCTTCTCACCAAATGTTGTATTTCCTTCATAGCAAGCCTCAATTGAACAATATGTTCTCTGTTTTCAATATGGCCAGCAACATTGTTAAATTGAAGTTCGACTGTATCTCACTACATTTCTACAACAAATAACTTAGATTGGAATTTGCGACTTGTGTCAAATTAGCATTGATTTATTGAGGAAGTTTTTGTTTGCATTGATGCAAATATATTTGTCAAAAGGCGCATATAAAGGTTGAACACAAAAAAATCCGGACATCAAAACCAGTTTATTTTGCAGTCTGTGGGGTTTATTTCTTGAAACTTGAATAACAAATAGTCGAGTACAAAGGTGATTTTAGGTGAGGAAGGGTATCAAGCTGAATTTTCCTGATCTTTAAAGGCCAAAGACCTAACCTTACTCCTAACCCGAGCCATCAGCTTCTGCACGAGGTCAGGATCAACCTTTCTGACTGCCACAACCATTCCATTTTGAAATCTTCTTTAGTTTTGACAGCCAAGTTTGTTTTCTTCAAGATCCCCTTCACAATTGACCAATATTCTTCAATTGGACGAATTTCTGGAGTATTGGCTAGGTTCCATTTTTTGGGTACAATATTGATACCATTTTGTTCATACCAAGCCATTGAAGCCTTAGCATAGTGACAAATTGCTAATTTGGGCCAAAATAACGTATCTACATTGTGCTCCTTAATGAAGGGTAGCAGTTTTTTTTGGAGGCATTCTTTGATATAAGTTTTTTGATTAATTATGCCATTGGCACCTTTTCTACCCCAAGAGCAAATAGCCTACCAAACAAAGATATTGTTTTCAGAAATTTTGATCTCCTTTTCAGCTTGAACTCTTGCAAGGTAGCTTGCCTACTGGTTGCAGTGTAAAATTCTTGTCCAGGAATTTGGGAAAAGTCCCCTTTACAATATGTTCAATCATCCATTATGACACATTGAAATTTTATCACCAAATTGGCCTACAATTTTCTTGAACGGCTTTTGGCAGCAAGGTTTTGTTGACTATTGAGATCTGGTGCCCTCTGAGCCTTGTAGGACCTTAATCCTGATCGTTTCTTCACCTTCTGAACACAAGACTGGGATTGTTTTACTATCTTGGCCACATCTCTGCTAGAAATCGAAGGATTCTTCTAGAAGAATTGAATGACTTTCAAGTTGCATTTGGGGTTGTATGGATCAGCGTTTCTGCCACTTCCAGGCTTTCTTTGCACGCTTAGATTGGCCTTGAATCTTTTTAAGACGTTTGATACCGTTGATTTTGGTAAATCAACTTTTTTTGCAAGGTTTCTAATGCTGGTTTCTTTATGTTTAAGGAATTCGTGCAGGATCAGATTTCGGCGGTCTTCTTCCAAAGCAGCCATTGTCTCAAATATCAGAAAAATCCCTTTTTATAAGTAAAAACATTTTTCGGCATTAAGCAATACAGTACCTCAGATGTGTACTAACGTTTGTATCTAGTCTAATAATATTGAAGTTTCACGTGTTCAACCTTTATGTGGAAAAAGGTAAAAAGAGACTGCAAAAAAATGGTGTGAACCCACGCTGAAAATTGATTTGATGCCCTTAAAATGCTGAAAGTAGAAATTCTGATATAGGCTAAATCAAGCATGGTTAAAGATAACCATATTCCTATTGACGTTGCATCATTCATTTGCAATGGGTTTCTCATTTGAAGTTAAATAATCTGACAATTTGAACCATCTTGTCCGTCGCATCCTGGACGCTGGATGTCAGAAAACCGGCCACTTGGTTGTCCAAATTGAACAATAGATGGTTTTTGACATTTCATCTCAAACCCATTTATTGTGCTAGCTAATCAACCAAGTGGTCAGTCGGCCGACATCCAGTGTCTAGAAATCTATGAGTTAGTCTCATTATTGAACTAATTCTATCTTTCTTGCCTACAAGAAATTCGGGTACACTTGGAGGTATGGGGATGAATTGACATCGGATAACCCACAGCTAGAATTGCTTTTTGATCAAACCCTTTGATAGATCTAGTTCCCAAATGAGACAATTTGAAAGCTACCTTCGCAATAGGCTGGGCCCACAGACCTGTGGCTGGGTCCCCTGGCAGCCTTGAAAAAAGGCTCCCTTTTTTCTGCTGCCGAGTGGCTGAAGATAGAACGGTTACGCCTGTTTTAGTTTCCAGAAGAAGAACTGAGAAATTTTTCTAGAAACTAACCACGATATATTACTATTTTCAACCCCCTGGCTGGGGCAGAAACATCCCTTTCTATCTTTTAAAAAAACACTTCATTTGTGACTCAACTTTACAATCGCATTTACTGTCTTAAAATTCGTTCACTTTTTGGATGCTTTTGCATTGGATTGTTTATGATTAATTCAGATATGTATTAATAAACATTGGTGGCCTCACCCTTCTGTGCACCCTTCCCTAATCAAGTCTATTCTCTGGTTGACCCCTGCCGTAAACTCCAACTTAACCATGGAGTGACAAACACGTACACGCCCCACACGACGCACCCAAGGGGCAGTCGGATCAAGCGGAGTGAGCAAAAGTTATCCTATGCCGGCCGGCAAAGAAGCTAACGAAAATTACGAAATAGGCTTGACAACAGTGTTTCCTCGCTGTCTTTTTGCAAGCCATTTTGTTAGATTTGACATCAACTGCATGACATGGATGAATAGCTGTGAAAGGGTACTGTTATGGCTCACAAGGTTTTCATTGAATTTTGTTATGATTTTCTCTTTCCTTGCTTGCTTTTTGGCCAAAATGATTAAGTGTTTTAGAAGCAGATAACTTCAGGCAACCTTTTGTGTGTCTTTTCCGGTACTTGGGCATGTTCAATGAAGGAAAATCAAGAAAAATGTAGTGCAGCAACCCTGATATTCGGCATTTTGAGGAAGACAAACCTCACAGCCAACCTGTACCAGGCATAGACTTAATTTGGTTTATAATTCAGTTCTCCGGCTTGTTCAAGCAAACAGTATTCTGATATTGAACTGAAAATTTCGTACAGTGACAGAACTGCAAAAAATGACATATTTTTGAGTTCTGTTTCACAACTCACTCGATAGTTGAAAATTCAATATGATGAAAGAGCAAGTACGAGAACAGTTTGGCTACAATGCTTGTCTTATTTCTCCCTCCTCAAACGCTGAAAATCAGTGCTGCCGCACTGCATTTTTCTTGAATTTCTTTTGATTAAAATGCCCTATTTTACTGTTGAATCATATTTCATTTTGCTCAGGTCTGTCATTTCCCATAACGTCTGAAGTTGTCGTGGTGAGAGGTCACTTTCGAAAAGGTTAGAATTGACATTGCAAGCAGAAACATTTTGGCAGGGCTGAAGCAACATGGAACAACAGAGTTTGTGAAATCGATAGTTGCGTTTGAAATCTACAATTCAATGGAGACGTGTAAAGTACCGGATCGGATTTCAGCTGTCTGAGCTAGTCAGGCTGCGCCACAATCACGGCATGAACTACCATCATTTTAGCACATCTAGCGCTTCCAAATTTTCATTGACAAAATTGTTCGCCATCTAAGGAAATTGTGTAACAATTATTTTAAACCATGCCAGTCCAACCTTCATTTGATGAAGATGACATTACATGAGAAGTGACAAAAATTTGCAGAAATACCAAAAAATACTTGGTACAAACATTTTGTTGTCAATAAGAAGTGTGGTCACACTTTCTTCATGGTAGAACCAGAGGGCGCACTATTATAAAATCCCAAAGCTTTACACTTCTCTATCAGGTGAATGTATTGTTCTTTTTAAATTTAGACAGGCTTAATATCAGTTTCAGGGCGTCCTTTTTGTTGTATCAAACATGAATCATAGTGTCACTTTCATTTTGAAAAATCATTAGATTATGGATTTTAAGTGGCATTTTATGATAGGGCATGAGTAATTATCAAAGTTATTACTTGTCCTCAAAAATCCTTAGGTTAAACTTTTTACTACTTACATCGGGGCCAAACTTGTTTTAAACTTGGATTGCAAACTCTTTTTGCCACTTTCCACCATTGGCTATCTTTAAGGCTTTGTTTGGTTTGGATTTCGCGTTAAAGAGTATATATTGAAAAGACATAGGACATAAGAAATAAAGGTCCACCTACATTTCTTCACAAAAATTAGGTTTGCAAAAATAGCATTTTTTGGCGGAAAGGAAATCTGCACAATTGTTAATCTGAGCTATTGTAATTAATGGTTCTCGTTTTTCTTTGCCAATATTCTCAGTTACAAATGTACTTATGAGCATTAGCGTCATACCCGATAAGTTTGAAAGCCTAGGATTATATGGTTAAAAGAGTGAAATCAAGTTGTAACAAATTCTCAATGTTCAAAATTATCTGGTCTCCCACGACACAAAACTCTACAATTCAACCCGACCCACTTTTAACGCAATAAACACGAATACCACAACCAAAAATATCTTTTCTACCAATATTGGATACAAGCACAATTTTGTGAATGTTATAATATATTCAAGCTTAGAGCTTTTTTGAGGTTCCCATTTTTCAAGCAATGGATCAAAAAAGGAAGAGATTTACAACTTCAAAGACATAGAACTAAGAAATAATTCAGCATAGATTTTAAACATTACTCCGTTTGTCAGTACGAATGAGGTGTGAAAATTAGGTGCTTGAAATGTTTATAAGAAACATTAACAATGGGTTGGGGCTTTAAAGTTTCTTTTAATAACGAAGGCAGTAGATTTTACAAACAACAAAGGCGAGCAATACAATGCTTTTTGCGTTTCGAATTCAGGGTCTTATCAATTATTTATCTCTCCTATTTCATTCAACCCTTATTTGCAGGTTTTCATCCCTGGTTTGTCAATAGTGCAATAAACAATGTGTTGTACAGTACGAAATATTCAGGTTCTTCGTCAGCTGTGATAAACGCTGATCCAGGGAGATGTTATAACGGAGTTTTGAATTAAAAATAAAGGCTTTCTTGAGTGGGCTTGTGGTCAGTTGATGAGCCATATAGCTTGTTTGTTTGTTTGTTTGTTTGTTTGTTCGGAGTCAGAGGACAACTCTCTTGCTCAGCCTGCCATCTGATGATGGATGTCCCAATTAAGGGATATTTCCGCTCCGTTGTCACAGCCAAACGTGCAACATTAACTATTACCTCACCCTTGAGAATGATCGGAGGTTCGCCCATTTAAGCTCTTAAGCTAGCAACTTATGCTGTAATTTAAACCCTGCTAAGAGTCATCATTGACTAGGCATCCTGGGATTCTTGGTGGAAGCCCCTTACAATGTTTCTAGAGAAAAATGGCACTTAATTTGCTCCAAAGTATCCAACCTCGGATGAAAGTGCTACCGACCGGAAATAAAAAACAACTGCAGTCCTAAAATTTGAAACACCAACAAGCACAACAAAACCGCCAAAAAACTGAAAGAGGAGAAGAGAAGCAATTTCTTCTTTTTCATTTGTGCCATTGTCATTTGAACCTGAAGGGCAATTGTCCAATATTTCTCTACAAGGGGACCTTCCATTGTACCATTTGGATGTGTGCTAGTTGGTTTGCCTAGGGCACTATTCTAACACAGGGCACTAGGCGTGTCAAATTACTGGCTACATTTATCATGAAGTGAGAGGAAATACGTGAGTGCATGTAAGTGAGCTTGGACTTGGTTAGCCTGGGTTCAAACCAGGATTCGCAAATTGAAAAGTGGATGCTCTACCAATACGTTACCACAGCTAGCCTCAAGCCATGTGGCAAGTGAGCTGACCTAATTCATGAACCGGGGCCTTGGGCAAACCTTTACATTTATTCACTTGGAAAGAAGAAGGCACTGGCTGAAATACCCCTGTATTCAAGTAAACGTTGTCAACGTCCAAACATGACCTTTTGTGTAATTTTAGTTCAAATTAGCATAATAATGGTTCATGAATGTGGATGAAGCAGGCAAATAGTTGTTGGAGACATTGAGGTTTAGCTATTTTTTCAATTGCGGGGGCATTATTTAGTTTGTACCACAATGCCAACTCTGTACAAGTCAATTGTCCAGCCACATCTTGAATATGCCTCTCCCATTTGGGCTCCAATGACTTCAGCAGGTTTGCAAAAGGTCGAGCAAGTCCAAAGATGTTTCACTAGGAACATCACAGGAATGAGAGAGCCCTCGTATTGGGAGAGACTAAAATAGTTGGCACTATACAGTGTGCAGAGAAGGTACAAAAGGTATCTGATACTGTACGTCTTCAAAAACATCCATGAGCTTTGTCCCAACCCAGGATTTAGGGTCAATTCTAGTGACCGTAGAGGCTTAATGTGCGTTTTGAGAGCACCTTCAAGTCCTTGAGAATCCAGGCTAGTTCAAACAATGAAGTCCACTTCTCTCCTTTATTGGGCTCCTTCATTGTTTAATTTGCTTCCCTCTAATATTCGTAGGGAATATGTAGGCCTTGTTGATCCGGTAGCATCTTTAAAGTCAAACTTGGACAAATTTTTAGATAGCATTCCAGATCAACCCTATATTCAAGGATTAACTCGGTCAGCCAACTGAAATTCATTTGTAGACCAAATATCACACAAATATTGAAAGGTAATAAATAGACGAATTATAACCTTTCATTTTAATAGTACCGGAGATTATATTCCCTGTAGCGGTTAGAAAAGCCCGTGAAAAAACAAACCAAAAAAAAGGTAGTCTGCCTGAATAGTCCTTTTCATTCTCCCCTCCCTCCTCTCGTTGCTGATAAACAAATGGAGAAATACAAGAATATGCTCTAAGATGCCTGACTTTAATAAGGTATTTTTCATTGACCAACTTGTTGCTGATTTAGGTTAACACCACAAATACTCCCAACCCTTCTGACAGACCTTTCAAATCCTACAAGGTTGAAATTGCAATTATTTTGACATCCAAATAGGGATAAACAGAGAGCTTTTGTGTATAGGGCGTGTAAAAAAAAGACAGTCAAGAAAAATTTAGTGCAGCATCACTGATTTTCATCATTTTGAGAAGGGAGAAATTAGACAAACTAACATTAAACATTTCATCAAATCTGCATTTGCACTTGCTCTTGAATCCAATTGAATTTCCAACTATTGGATGGGTTGTTCTACAAATCTCAATATCATGCCAATTTTTGTGCAGTTTTGTCTTCATACTGAACATTTCATTCAAAATCACGACACTGTTTGCTGCGACAAGCCGGAAAACTGAATGCAATTACAAATTCAGCCCATATCCAGTGCAGGTTGGCTGTAATGTTTGTCTTCCTCAAAATGCTGAATGTCAGGGTTGCTATACTACATTTTTATCAATTTTCTTTACTTAACATACCCTATACTTGGAACATACCAGCAACTTTTCATCATTTATTTCATTAAATTTTATTAAAAGCTAATGGAGTTTTTTTTTTTTAAGAGTAAAGTTTTCAAAGTTATTGACCGAAAACTTGTAAAACTGTTGAAAAGAGTTGATTTCTTATTCATGCTGCCACAAAACTCTGGCAATAAATCGTTCTTTTCCCCGTCTCTTGATAAAGTCAGAAATCTTAGAGTGCATTTTTCTGTCCCTATGTTTGTTTGTCCTTACGTAGACAATGTAGAGAGCACTTCCTCTGCTCATTGAAAAGGACTACTGATACAAATTCTCACTCCAAGGTTCACCATCACATCAGACACAAAAGTGACCAAAATGATTCAATTTTCTCCATTAATCTGATTAACCAGGTAATTTCAACCAAGACCAAGGGTAATTGTGTCAAGAGTAAGATGATCAGAGTATACAATATTCTCAAATAGTAGTTGGAGTGAAGGCACGGAAGCTGCATTGGCGTCCCTGAGCACTCTGCTGAATTCTACCTTGTTTCACGATGTGATGTTGAGGCACCTTTAAACCTCGCATTAATTTGGGCAAATTTAGTTTAGGCTCAAATGTGAAATACCAAGCTCAAATATATTTCTCCTTTCTTGTCAGTTGCCCAAAACAATGGCCTGCTGGTTAATAATATCCACCCTTGGAGCTGCTATGGTAGGATCCACCCCCTCGTCCACCATAATTCCCACCACTTGAATAAGCATGGCTTGAGTAACCGCCTCGACCACCTCCACCACTAGAGAAACCAGAACTGAAGCCACTACCGTGGCCTCCTCCTCCTCCAGAATAACCAGATCCCCCAGAGTAGCTTCCTCGTCCACCAGAGAAGCCACCTTGTCCACCATGGTAGCCGCCCCCTCCACCAGTTGAGTAGCCTCCTCCACCAGAATAGGCGCCGCCTCCCCCAGTTGAGTAGCCTCCTCCACCAGAATAGGCGCCGCCTCCCCCAGGTGAGTAGCCTCCTCCACCCCCAGAGTAGCCTCCCCTTGCCCCAGAGAAGCCAGATCCACTGGAGTACCCACCACCTCCTCCACCTGAATGGCCTCCTTTATAATAGCCTTTGTAGAAAGTACCGCGGCCACCACCATAGTATCTACCTCCTCTATCCAGAGATTCAGCTTGGAGGTCAGTCAAGATTTTGGCATGCCCACAGGCTAAAAATGAAGTTAGAAATAATAAATTGGGTTTGCAAAAGAACAATGAAAAGTCCCTAAACCACCACCTGACGAAATTTGGACTGACGAATTTGGCTATTTACTGTAAAGAAGTTGTAAATGTGATACTTGCCAGCAAGGACCAGAAATGAGTACACAGTGGAGAATTTCATGTTGGGAATCCGAATACAACTTGAAACTGCCTTGGTGAGCCCACCCTATGGCTTTTATAGGTTCCAAAGTTTTGCACAAGTGGTTATTCCCATGTGAAATCAATTGACAAACGGCTTGCTGTGTGCCTTGAAAAGTCAATGTTTATATTTCTCTAAGCAGCTCACAATCAAGAAGTGACGTTTAGGCAAAGAGTACTATATTCAAATACTCACATTTGCATTAACAGACCTGTGATACAATTGGAATTACGTTGTCATCTAATTGTAATCAGTTATATTTCAACTGGCGTGCAAAATTTTAAAACGCTTTTGAATAATCCCCTTTTTTATTCAAAGCAAGTAAAATATTTGCTGCCAATCTGGTTTTACCTCGACTTTTTTCAAACGCTTTCACCAAAACTGTGTCCTGAAGTTTTTTGGTCGATGAAGAAAGCTTTATCCAAGCAAATATTTGTCACATCAGCTAGGATCTCGTCAAATAAGTACAAAGAAGTTTTACGAAATATATTGCAAGCATGAACCACTTAAGCCATTGGGAAAGACTTCAATGCTTTGAATTATGTGGTTTTTGGCTTGGGTAGGAACGCTACCTAATCCTTTATATTTTTTACATGTCTCCCTGTACTTTGTCTGTTGATGTTGCCATCATCAAAGAGACCGAGACTGAAGTTCATGCTCCTCCAACACTACCAGGCTACACCACAATTCAGCCAAAAATGGAAAGAGTAGCGTGCATATTGGTCCTGATACGTTCCTATTTGAAGAATGGGTTCCCATACGTTTCCCCCAACGTAATCTCCGCCTGTGGATTTCCGCCCGGTGATCTCCGCCATAGTGAACTTCGCCAACGGCAATCTCCGCCACCTAAAAGGGACTGCACTTACCTTGGTGGACAAGTATTTGTGCGAGTCTACCAACTCATATGAAGCGGCCATGGCGTCTCTGCTTGAAAAGTATGAAGATCCCATCACCCTGGCTGGTTTGTATATCAGTTTGGGAACCGCCCAACGAGACTCTCCTGCTGAACACGCCGACGGCATTCGCCAGGCATTTAATGCCTTAACCAACATGCGTCATATTTTCGATCGTGATGGAGTTGATCTTTATGATTTCGCATTGATGTGTACGTTTATCACGTCAATGAGCCCCGGCCCTCAGGCCCAATGGAACGCTTACAAAATCCAAAAGAAATTGGAGTACAATTTGGATTGTGAAAAGGCGACCAAGTCCGGAGATTCTCCCCCAGGATGGAAAGTGGGCATGGTGGAATGCCGTGAACAATTTGATGCTTGGCTGAGTCTGCAGAGCTTCCATTACCGTCAGCCATCCACGAATTTGGGTTTGGCCGACAACATTGTGTCGACCGGCTCCAATTTCGACCTTTCAAGGTCTGAGGGCCGCCCAAAACAACGAGAAACAGCATCATCCTGTTTCCTCTGTCCAGGCACGTCTTCCCACCCGTTAAGTAGATCTCGATTGTTATAATGTAGCGTAAATATATTCCCCATAGGTTACCATTCAACATTGCGTTCTCCGACATTTCAATGGCGACGAGGATGAGATAACCCCAGCACAAGACAGAAAAAATTAAGAAGAAAAGGAAGAACGGAAGCCACATACCGACACACCCCGTCATGCCGCACCGTCACCATCCCACCATGCCCCCGCATTCAACCACATGGACCACTCTGGAAGCGAATGGAGTGAGGCGTTCCGGCTATGGTCTAAGCGATTTGAGGCCTTTGCGGAGAGCAGCCTCGGGCACGCAAAGAGGCCAGACGCAGGGGACGCAGCCGGTAATAGGTCATGGAAGACACTCCTGGAGCTGGCCCTGGAGATCCCTACCGCCCAAATCGTAGACACTCATTTCCCGGACCTTAGAGACAACGGAGCCACCTATAGTGACATCATGAGCTTCCTCCGCGAACAGTACAAGGATGAGACATCTGAGTATCAGTCCATCAACACCCTCCTGGAGTCGTTCCAGAGGGTGGGGGAGACGTTCTCCGACTTCCTGGATAGGCTTGCGGGATTGGCGGCCCGCAGCGGGTTCCCCAGCACGGAATCCAAGGAATTCCTTACCAGGCATCAGGCCCTCCGGGGGACGTCATCACAATCCATCTGAGCCAACGCCCTCCAACATAAATGGTCCCTCGCCGAACTCCGGTCCAAGGCACGAGGAGTCGAAACCTCTCTCATGGCGGGAGGCCAAGGAAACAAGGTCCGCCAGGCATTCCAGATGGAGGCCGAGATCGACAAGGCAATGAACACGGACGGGCCCAACCACGTCTCCATCCAGCGACTGGGCGGAGCGTACTCAAAGCAGGCGCGCCTACGGGCCTCGCACCATGGCGATAGAAGCAAGGAGGGCCAGAACTGCGGCTACTGTGGGGGGAGACACTCCCCAGGGAGAAAAAAATGCCCAGCAGGCAGAGCCACATGCTCAAAATGCTCTAAACCCGGACACTTCGCCACAGTCTGCAGATCCATGTGCCCCCCAGGGGCCGTCAGCGCAAGGTCCGTGAATAGGACCGACGCGGAACCCGGGGGGGACCAGTCAGACAAATCAACGGTCATGTTCTACAACATCCTCGCCGTAACCAGTAACAGGGAACGCACCAACGCACCACCCGCGCTCTCCGCCATCCTGGAGGTTGGAGAGGCCCAACTCCAAGCCATTGTGGACACTGGCGCCCAGGCAAACGTGGCCCCATTGAGGCTCATTGGAGCATTCAACGAGAAAGCCCTGAAACACACCACAATCACGGTCAGACCGTTCGGGAGTGAAGAAATTACACCATGCGGCATCCTCCAGACTGATACAAGCTGGCAAGGGGCCACAATATCAGCAAAATGGATCATCATCGACGACTCACTCCTACCCCGGAAAATCGACCCAATCATTTCGCGGTCCTTGGCACAGTCCTTGGGCCTAGCCACCCTACATCCAAACCTCATACCATTTGTCCGATCCCCACCCTCCGCTTCTTATAAAAAGACCCCCAGCTATTTGCATCCAATTTACACGGGCCTCCGACCTGGCCCAACCCAGGCGGGGGGCGTAAATCAAGGGGGGAAACAACTAGATCAAGGCACCCAAGTATTCATGTCCAACCCCCGGTTCAAAGACTGTTTCAAAGGCCTGGGCTGCCTGAAAGACCACCACGTCCGCCTATACCTGAAACCCGAGGCCAAGCCCTTCGTGGCCCCGCCCAAAGTTCATGCCTTCTTCCTCCAACCCCAGGTGGACCAGACCATCAAGGAGATGCTCGCAAATGGGGTGATCGAGCCCCATTGGGGGCCGGCCGACTGGGTAGCCAACCTGGCCATCGCCTTCAAGGACGACGGAGCTCTCAGGGTGACGGTGGACCTGAGAGGCCTAAACAGAGAGATCCGCGATACCAGGGTGCCCATCCCAACACCCGACAGCATCAAGGCAAAGCTAGCCGGATGCCGAGTCTTTTCAAAGCTCGACTTCACCCAATCATTTCACCAACTCCAGCTCCACCCAGAGTCGCGCGCTCTGACTGTGTTCCGGTCGGTGGGGCGCCTGTACCGATATACGAGAGTATCCATGGGCCTAAAGCCAGCTTCAGGCGCACCAGCTGCAGCATGCCAAAAGACTTTCGGTCACCTTGACCACGTTCATACCATCCATGATGATGTCATCATCGCTGCCCCCTCAAAACAACAACACGACAAAGCTATTACGGAATTCATGGAGGCCGTGAGGAAGTCGGGAATGACGTTGAACCCGGCCAAATGCACCATTGGGGCCAAGGAGATCGCCTTCTGGGGAGTCAGAGTGTCCGAATGGGGAATATCCCCCGACCCTGAAAAAACGCGCACCCTTAGGGAAGCAAAGGCCCCGACCTCCAAACAAGACCTCGTCTCCTTCCTCTGCATGGCCCGATCACACCAGGACTTCATCCCCTCGGTGGCTGGGAAGACGCCTCACCTACGAGCACTCACCAAGAAGCACGTCCCCTTCAGATGGGACAGACCCCACCAGAGGGAATTTGAGGCACTACGAGGCGCCCTATGCGAAGACATACGCCTGACCTTCTTTGACACAAGGCTCAAGACCCACCTCATAGTGGACGCACACAGCCAAGGACTGGGCGGAATCCTTGCCCAGGGCGACACCGTCCAGACGGCCAAGCCTGTGGCCATGGCATCCAGTTCAACGTCGCCAACCGAAAAAAAGTACCCTCAATTGGATCTCGAAGCTCTGGGGGTCGATTTTTGCCTGCGCAGGTTCCGCCCATATCTCCTGGGAAATCCCCATGTTATAATTCACACGGATCACAAGCCCCTAGCATCAGTATTCCGTGACACAAGGCTGGGATCGATCCGCACAGACCGCATAAAGCTCCGCCACCAGGACATACAATACCAAGTCCAACACCTGAAGGGGGCTGACAACCCAGCCGACTATCTATCGCGCAATCCCACCCCGTGGACCAGCCTCTCGAGGGAGGTCCAAAGTGAGGCAGATGAGAGCGAAAAACTTCTGTACCACCTCCATTGCACCGACATCATACCGGCCCTGGGGCCCAACAGGGTGGCGGAGGCAGCATCCAGATGCCCAGAAACGGCGGCCCTCAGAGCCCACCTAGAAAGCGGCACCATACCCAACAAAGGGGACCCTCTACGTCACTACAAACCCATCTTCAGAGAGCTGACCATCTCTTCTCAGGGGAGTGTCCTTCGGGGGGAACGCCTTGTGGTCTCCATGCCACTCCGCTCGGAGCTCGTGGCACTGGCATAACGTCCCTGAAGCGGAGACTCTGTGCCAGCTTCTGGTACCCAGGCATGGACCAGGACGCTAAAGCATTTGTGGCCGGCTGTACCAAGTGCCAGCTGTTTGTACCCGAGGGAGCCAAGGTGGCCCCCCGAGTCCAGGAGGTTCCGCCCCGACCCTGGCACTCAGTGTCTGTGGACCTCTTTGGCCCCACCCCCAGATCAAGCCATGTGGTAGTGGCCAGGTGCAACAGTTCCCGCTACCCAGTGGCGGTGATCATTCCTAAGCCGTCAGCAGGCCTCACCATTGGAGCACTCCGGGCCATGTTCCAGAAGCTCGGATTTCCCCTGATCATCCGGACCGACAATGCCGCCATCTTCCACTCCTCGGACTTTCGCCAATTCGTGGACCAGCACGGCATAGCACACACATTCTCCCCTCCATACCACCCACGCTCCAACCCGGCAGAATGCGCCATGAAACTCGTCGGAAAGGCCATCAAAAACTCCGACCAGACGGCGACAGGCATGGAGCGCGCACTATCCCAAGCCCTGGAAGACTACCGACGCACCCCGCACCCAGCCACAGGACACACCCCGAGGGACCTCATGAGGAAGCAAAACAACCATAGCGTGCTGGGGGAAGCGGCAAGGAAAGACCGTAAAGCCAAGCTAAGGAGAGCCTCAACGTGGAGGCACCCAAGGAAAGACATGTCCCTCCACCAAGGGCAACACGTTCGGATCAGAACCATACCCCAAAGATCCAAGTTTGACCCACTATTCTCTCAAAGCACGGCAGTCATCCAAACCAGACTACACGGCGACACGTACCGGATGGTCTGCCCAGAGACGGGGGCACTCATGACCAGACATCGGGACCAAATAAAGCCCGTCCCAGCCCCACGGATCGAACCAGAGACAAAGGAAAAGGACCCAAACATCGTCATTACCATGGCGGCCCCTGCCCTCGACCCAGGGGACGCCAACAACCCATCTAATAGTGCCACAAATCCACCCTGCCACGCTTCATTCCCACCACACCGCCCACACACCAGATCCCGAGGCCCCCCTGAACACTACCCAGGAGCCATTTAAAGTCTGGGAATCATGTTGCGTTTGGGCTCCCCAAACAGGCAAAGAACTGGTCACCCCGACGAGCCAACGAGCAAGATCCTCGGAAGAGCGCACTATACGGGAAAGCCTCGACAGAAGAGCATCGACGGGGTATGAACATAATAATACTTAGGCGTTCTCCGACATTTCATCAAGTGTGCCTCCTCATTCACTCCTGGGCACAAATGTGAGATCGAATGCCCAATTTGCCAAAATCAGCACCATCACATCACATGTCCGGATCGCAAAGGTCGGAAAAATCCCCAGGAAAAACGAGGGCCTCCCCCGAGAAAAGCGGCATTCCGATCACGGGCACCGGACAAGCGTGGCTCTAATATCGTCCGAGAACCATCTGAACAGCCCATGGCCAAGCTGGCAAGGCAAATCATTAAGACTGTGACCGCTCAACTGAAGACCACCGGTTCTAGCGATGACAAGCCCACCGGGTTGACTGAGCGTGGATCAGCACGTAAGAGGAAATAGAATGATAGGACCAGAGAAACGTCAAAACCCTGTGATGCCATTGTAGTGAAGAATACAAATGATTCTATGAACGTTTCAGGGTCATATCATTGTAAATCAACCTCCTAACAGTCATTAACAGCCAGTTCAAAGTTCTTGGGTATTTCGGGAACATTACTATGTTATCTGTTAAACTTGCAAACAATGCAAACCGTGCTGATCCGCGTATTGATGGACTCTGGCGCAAACTTGAGTTTGATTTGCTCTAGGGTAGCCAAAATAGCGCAGTTACGAGGTAATCCAAAGACGTTGGTTATGAATGTTGCAGGTAACAATACGCTTAAGGCAAACCAAATGATTGTCACATTCGAGTTGATGAGTAAAGATCAGACTTTCATTTCCCCTCCAATGATGGCTACGACTATTGAGTCTAACGGTGAGCCTTTTCCGCCCATTCCAATGGATACGAGTTCGTTGGCCACCTAAAACATATTACATTCACAGAAGAGTATCTGATATTAACGACAAGACCCATTGACGTCTTGACATCTGAGCCGTATTACTCTCAACTGATGGTTTCAGACCAACGAGTATTCCCCGACACAAGTCTTCCATCGGGCAAACGCTTGGCTGGATCCTTAGAGGAGCTGTCCCTTCTGATTCAACGAGATCAAACACATTGATTTGTAATGAGGCCGATGCCCACATGAATTATGATCTTGAATGCATTTACCTACAGGCCATGGAACAATTTGACTTCAGGCAGTTTTGGTCTGGCGAAAATGTCGGAATTTCCCCGAACGAAACGGATCTCCATAAAGGGTCAGCCTCCGAAATTTTGGCCGTTGAACATCAAAAACGGACAGCGAGGTACGACAAGAGTGGCAAGCTTTGGTCAGTTGAACTACCATGGAAAGACTGCTCTCATGAAAGACATAGTTTGAGTGATAATTTACCACGGGCTATTGCCATGTGGAGACAAGTAATGGGCCGAATCAGACCCGAGCATGAAGAGTTCGTAACCAAAGCGTACGAGGAGATTCACACCATGGGTTTTTCGGAACTGATACCAGATGAGCTCGTCAATAGGAAGGATTATCCTACATACGTCATGACGAGCCATCCGGTAATTCGGCCAAACAAATCAATGACAAAGTGCCGCATAGTAACGAATGCATCATTGCCAGATCAACACGGTAAATCACAAACACTGAACAAATTACTATTATCTGGACCCAACCTTTTACCTCGGATTACCGAGCTGATATTGCATTCCAAAACCAAATAGTTCATTGCCACCATCGGCATTCAAAAGATATTACTTTCGGTGCGATTAAGTAAGGAGTCTGATCGCGATATGTTGAGGTATGTTTGGGCACCTCCAGGTCAATCAGTACCTAGTATAACCAAACAACGCAACCTCCAGCCTTTCGCTGCCTCGTCAAGCTGGCTCACATGCTCACAAAGACATGCTCATTAATTGAGTGTGTCAAGAGCCTGTGAGAAGAGGAGGCTGGGGTATGTTTCTTTTATTTTATCTTATTTTATTTTACTTCATATAATTTTACTTTTATATAAAAATTCCGTTTATAATGCATAGGTTTCACTCGTTATCTACCGTTATTTCAGTACCAAGGGTTTATCGGTTCACGCGACTGCCATTTGGATGTGTTTGTAGCCCTTTCTTAGCTATTTGGTGTTTGAAAGAGACGGCAAAAATGTGGCAAACCAAATATCCTGAGGCCGCTCAAATCATTCTGACTAAATCCTATATGGATGACATCCTGATTGTTAGATTGTTCGATTCGATGTAAAGATGTTAGATTCGAATCGCCAAAAATGTCCCCTTTGCCAGCCATTCAAGTGGACAACCCAAAACCATGGGTAAACGTGGGCCTTCTTTACAAACATGAATACTTCCCAGAGATCTCAGCTCTGGTGAAGTCGAATGAGGCCAATAAGCACCTCACCCTCAAACAGAAGCATAAGAAGATGAAGGAGTTAAAGAACAGTTGCATCCACCCCCAAACCTAAAAAATATGGATTGTATTATTTACTTGTCTCTATACTCGGGCGATTCATGTTGAAACAATTGCATCCTGCTCCACTGGAGAATTTCTAAATGCATTTAGACGGTTTATAGGACATTGTGGAAAACCAACCATCTTTTACTCGGATAATGCAAAGTATTTCAAGGCAGCCGATTCAAATCTAACAGAAACTGCCAAGAACGTGAGTTTCGAAGTAATCCAATCCAGAATAGACCGGGAGGAAGCCGGTATCACTTGGCAATACAGTACTCCAGAAGCTCCATGGACAAATGGAGTGATTGAGACTTTAGAATTGCCCTGCAAAGAGAACTCCTTTCATTAGGAGCTCTCCAGACGCTTTTAGTAGAGCTGAAATGTGTTATTAACGATAGACCTTTGGGCGTGATAAACAATGAGGCCACGGAGTGGACCTCAATCACTCCCAAACTTCTTGTGTATGGACGACCGATGAGCGAATTCGTGACGCCCAACGCAATCCAATTAGCACAACTCAATTACGCCGATATTTGGCTATCTATGAAACGAATATTGAATAGCTTTTGGGGCAAATGGTTGAAACAATACTTGTAAGAGCTAAGCATAACCAATAAGTGGGTAACCGGCACCACCTCCAACCTGAAAAGTGGAGACGTGGTCATTTTGAAGCAAGAAACAATGAAGAAAAACAGTTGGAACCTTGCGAGAATCAAGGAGATCCATAAGGACAATGACAATGTTGTCGTTATTGTGACAGTGGTAAAATCTAATGGCCAATTGATGAATCGAACAGCTCGCCAGGCTGCTCTTTTAGGGCCCAGATATCAAAGCACAGAAGAAGCAGAATTCAAGTCCCCGCATCGAATAGGACGTGCTGGAGGTGAAGGTCAGACGTTGACGGACCATGGCTCGGGAGGCCTACTGAGCAAGGACACCCAATCTCCTGAACGACACCAACCCTGCCATGAACGTGCGACGGAGGCGAACAATGCCGACCCAGGTGATGCAGATATCGTGGTTGTTGACCCTGTTTCTCAAAGCTCTCCTGACATGGAATGCGAATTGGATACCAGAGTTCCACTGGGCAGAGATTTGAGAAAGGCGAGACGAAGAAAAGGTTACTATCGAGACCTGATGAAAGGAAACATAGAACCTACGAAGTAAGACCTAATAGTAACCCACAGATTAGAAAAGAGGAGCATCCTAGAAATAAGTGCACAGATGAGAAAAACAATGCAAGTTAACACCCCAAATTGATCGATAGTAAATGGTGTGTCCACGAGAGAACTAGATGTAGGGGGTCAGGAAGCCTTACAACCTTCCCGGCAATCCACACAGGAGCCTTACAACCTCTATGACGATACCCCGGGTGATACATCTAGCTGAAGATGGTCATCGTCGAACCCTGCAGGTAGTTAAGTACGGACAACTTCCGATATCCAATATATATATAGTTGAAAAACACACACACAGGGTTGGTTCGAAACTTTTTTGAGGTTACGCAGAGCGGTTTCCACGATCCCTCTCTGTTGGCTTTGCCTTAAAAACGCGTTTTCTTTCCGGGGGGGGGGAGTGTCGGAACCCTGACTCCGAGTTTTCAGGCCTTTTTTGGGCCGTTGGCAGTCACATCGAAGTTAGGGCAGTAAGAACCATTTTTATTTGACGATAATCCTGAAATATACCACTTCCGTTATCCGATTGGCGATAAGTCGCATGAGTCCAACCTCACTCCCGTAGTACGAGTAAGTTATTTATTAGATCTACTTATAGTCAATATCGCTACACATCTCAGCCAGGCAGAAACACCGAGGATATAATGTCATTGCTATACAGATACTGTACCAGCTTAGCCTTCATGATTTTTTCAAGTACCTGGAAAATTGGATGTGAGTCATATAGGTCGGTAATTGGCTGGGTTGGATTTGTCACCCCCTTTGAATATTGGTATGACGTAAGCCACTTTAAGAGACAAAGGAAATTCTCCTTGTCCAGTATGGATCTCATTAGATAGGTAAAAACGGGAGCTAGGGCCTTAGAGCATTTTATTAAGAATTGTGAGGTCACTCTATCAGGACCTGGTGAGCTAGCCACTTTCAAGTCTTTATCACACTTTACATCAAATGTCGTTATATTAACATCACTCAAACCATTGGGGTTATTTTCAGTTGATATATTTTGTGGTTTCATAGGAGAGGTAAACACTTTAGAAAATTGGTATTCGAAGGGGCCCACTGCGGCCTTAGTTTTTCTCTTTGAGTTTGCAAACGTGTAAAAGGCTTTCGCATTTATTTTTACCTCTTGGACTACTTTCCTCTCCTTATGGTGCGTCTACACGAGAAACATTCTGTCACAAAGTTGGTTGCCTATGTTTGGTATTTGACAAACAGTTCATCTCTGAGCCGTCTACACGTGAAACTACCCGATCAAAACGGTTTGACAAATTTTTTGATTCAGATTTCTGATCAGACGAACATGCAAGTTATTGTATCATTTCCCAAGATGATTAGTATAATGAACATAAGGAAGACTGAGGAATGAAATTTGAAAAAAAAACACCGATGGGTGCTATCATGATGAGAATGTTTCGCTTTCCACAAAGGCCCTTTATTTTGCCAATTTCAATCTGTGCGGTCATATGTTGGCTGAAACCGATCACTACTTGAAGGCATGTTTTGCCCCGTTCTATGAAGTATACCATAAGCCACCTGATGATTCACTTCTAATAAGATTTTTGCTTTTCGAAAGGTTTTCGATTTTCATTTTGACTATAAATGATTAACCAATTGTTTGGAAACGAAAACCCGACTAAATTTCCGACTCAATATAATCGTGAATAAATGGACAACAGTTCTCTTATAGTATCATAAATTATTTAATAGCCGAGTACGGGTCGAAAGATGACAACAATATATAGTCCAAAGGTCATGTCAGAAACGTAGACACAGTAATATAGTAAGAGCATTAAACATGATTAAGACAATTTGGATATATGTATACAGGTAACATTACTGATGGCGTTGACTAAAAAGAGTTCAGCTTTAAATTAATGAGTCAGTTGGTAGAACTCGGTCCGTTGAGATCCGACTGATCTGGCTTTCATGGCTAAAATTGGCGGGCGGGAAATGGACGAAGGAGGGGGTCTCAAGGGTGTACGCAGAGGACCAATCATAGCCGTGTATGTCCGGCCAAGAACCTCCAGGTATGGGCCGATGATTCCATTGTCTCTGATGATCTGATCCAACTTGAATTGGATCAGTCTTCTTTGGACGAGGTCAAGGAATCCATCCATCTAGCCTTGGGTTGGCTCGCTCAAGTCATGCTATCGGCACGGATGTAAAAGAAGGGGCCGGGTTCATGGCCGGACTGAGCCTGAGGACAGACCCAGGGTGGGTGGGTTTACTGGGGTCGACACTACCATTGTCTGGACGGGAGGAGATGAATCCGGATTCCGGAGATAGGTGTTCGTTGGTTGGTTGGTTGATCGATCGATCGATCATCATTATTCAATCCTCGATAGGAAATGGAAGTGTCACTACTTAATTAAGAGGTTTTGGCGCCGCGAATAACGAGAGAGGCCTTCGATGACTAGCTTTACTCACGGGTCAAAACAGAATGAATGAAAATGTAAACAGTGGTCAGGTGCCCCAAACTAGAGACAGCGGATTGTAATAAGGAGTTTAGATAGGCGCTACAGGACTCCCCCCAGAGCTGTATTAATATTAAGTATACCGTTTCGGCTTTTTGGAGACACGCCCTGAACGAGTCTTGACGGAGGGTGTGAATGGTCGGTTCGGAGTCAGGGACTCTGCCGGCGTGGGGTTGGTGCAGGCGCCAAGATTCTGATCACGGGGATCTGCAAGAACTGGGGCCGCACTTTGAGGCTCTGAGGGAGCCAAAGGGACGTTCTTGGGACGCCCCCGACGACGTGGCGCGGCCACTGAGGAGGGAGAGGCGCCATGGCCAGCCTTGAGGTGGTTAATGGATACCAAGACGGGGAGCTCAGCCTGTTTGAGGACAAAATGCTTGGCATGGCGTTCAAGCACCTCAAAGGGACCGTCGTATAGCGGTTGGAGGGGACCTCGCCTGGCATCATGCCGCACGTAGACAAACTCTGCAGCCTCAAGTGAGCGGGGCACACAGACAGGAGCCTCACCGTGGTAATCAAAGGGCGGGGGCACAACGTGACGGAGCTGGAGGCGGAGCTGCTCCACAAAGGGGAGGTCGGCAACAGCGTCGCGGGGGATGGCATCCAAGCACTCGCCAGGGATGCGAAGAGTAGTGCCATACACCAGCTCAGCAGAGCTCAGGCCATTGCCCTTGCGCCAAGCTGACCTCATGCCAAGGAGGACTAGGGGAAACTGGTCCATCCAGTCTGTCCCAACCAACATTCCAGAGCTGGCCCGTGAACAGTCCACCCCTGTCTGACGTGAGGTCATCAGGTACGCCCTTACCCGCTACCCAGCCCCGGATCAGGGCACGGGCCCAGGAGAGCGCAGAGGCATCTGAGAGGGGAATGGCCTCAAAACACCTGGTTGCTTGGTCTATCATGGTAAATAGATAGCCCATGGCCTCAGAGATTGGCAGGGGACCCACCAGATCAACATGAAGACTTCCAAACCGGCGGTCCGGGAGAGGGCGTGAATGGAGTGGGGCGCGGGTGTGAACGCTGATCTTGGCACGCTGGCAGGCGTGACAAGTCTTGCACCATGCCCTGATGTCACGCTTCAGGCCGGGCCACAAATCGCAGGGCCACGTCCCTGGAGCACGGCTTGGGGCCAGTATGGGAGAGCTGGTGCATGGTAGAAAATGCTGTGAAACATCAGCCCTCTGGAATGAGTGGGCGAGAGCGTGGTCCAGAGAGGTCACAGATGAGCTCCTGCCCATAGGCTGACAAGATGGTCAAGTCAAGCAATGGGAACAGGGACTTGGCCTCCTCAAGGGAAGGCTGCTCAGCTGCAACAGAGGCGTAGTCCATGGTTGGAGTGAGAACAAATGTAAGGGGCATGTGGTCAGTGAAGACCGTGAATGCCCTGCCCTCCACAAAGTAGCAAAACTTCTTTATGGCAAGATAGATGGCCAGCAGCTCACGGTCAAACGCAGAGTATTTAATCTCTGCGTCTGACAGCCTCTTTGAGAAGAAGCTGATGGGGCGCAACTTACGGTTTGAACCCTGTTGGGAGAGCTCGACGCCAACAGCAATGTCAGAGGCATCAACATAGATGGCAGTGGGGGCATTGCCGTCCAGGAAATGGAGGAGGACGGCGTTGGCAAGGGCGTTCATGAGCGCCCCATAGGCGGCAACAAACGCCTTTGTTGGGTCAATTGGGTCTTTCTTCTGCCCAGTGGTGACAGCTTGTAGTGAACCTAGCAAGCTGGCATTGCCTGGAAGGAACCGGCGGTAGAAATTTGACACTCCCAAGATGCGCTGAACCTCATGCTTGGTGGTGGGTAGAGGGAGGTCACGGATGACTTGGACCCGCTCGTCCAGGGGACGCACTCCATCGGCAGAAAGGTGGAATCCCAGGTAGGAGAGTGATGACCAACCCAGCTTACACTTTTTCCTATTAATGGCAATCCCAGCATCATTAAGACGTCGCAGGACTTCCTGGAGGTTGTCAGCATGTTCTTCACCCAACCTGGACGCAACCAACACGTCATCCAGGTAGATGAAGACAAATGGCAGGTTGCCCAGCACTTGGTCCATCAGCCGCTGGAACGCCTGGGCGGCGTTCTTGAGCCCAAAGGGCATCCTGGTGAACTCAAAGAGCCCAAATGGTGTGATCACGGCAGTCTTTGGGATGTTGCACTTGGCCATTGGGATGTGGTGGAACCCTCTGACCATGTCCACAGCTGAAAACACCTGCTTCACGAATAGACTGCCAGCGAAGTCAGCAAGGTTGGGGAGTGGGTAGCGGTCATCCTTGGTGGCAAGGTTCAATGCTCTATAATCGTCACAAGGACGCCAACCTCCGTCCGCCTTCTTGACAACATGAAGGGGAGAGGACCAGGGAGAGGAGGACTTACGGCAGATGCCCATCCGCTCCATCTCTTCAAACGACTCCTTGGCGCTGGTAAGGCGGGTTCCTTGTAGATGGCGTGCACGAGCGTGGACAGGGGGTCCATTTGTGGGAAAAGGTGCTCTATGCCGTGAGCCATGGTCTCGGTGTCGAACTTTGGGACCAAGAGGTTTGGGAACTCGTCCAAGATGGCAGCAATGCCGGGGTCGTCCTCAGCGTCCAGAAGGGATGGAGGAAATGGAGGGGTCCAGCATGGCCACAGGTCGGTCAAGCTCAACTGAGGAATGGCAGCAGCGTTCCACGAGCACCTGCTGGTGGAGGTCGATGGCAAGGTTGTTATCAATGAAGAAGTCAGCTCCTAAGATTGGTTTAGCCATGTCTGCCACCCAGAACCTCTGAGAGTAATTCTTTGCTGAAAATCTCAGAGGGATGACCCTAACGCCATAGATCTGTATGGTGGAACCATTGGCTGCCACCATGGACTCAGTCCGCTCCCCAAGGCAGTCAGCGCGGGTGGCAGGGATGACGGACACGTCGGCGCCCGAGTTTGAGCATGTGATGGACATGGTCTTCCTGCCGCCGATGGTAGCCTCACTCCACTCCTTTGATTGCTTGCAGTTGTTGATGTCCTTGAAGGAATTGTCCTNGCTCGCAGTTATTGATGTTGTCCTTGATGGAATTGGCATGCTCGGCCTTCTAGATGAGGTTATAAACAGAGATTTTGGGTGAACATGTAGGAGGTTGAGTGAACTGAGGGAGATGTAGTTTCGGCTGGGTCTGCTTCCTTGCCCAGACCCGCCGTTCCCATTTCCCTTCTTCTTTTGGGCACTACCACCTCTGGGGTGGCTATTCTTACCCCAGTTGCATGGGTCCTTACAGGTGTGAGCCGTGGAACTGTACTTGGAATGGGGATAGCAGATGTCAGGGTCACAACGTTGACGGTTGCCGCCACCCCCACGCCCACCAGACGCTACCTGGCAGAGCTCAAGCCTAGCCTTGAGGTACTCGGCGTCCTGATCCATGTTGTTAGGCTAGGTGATGGAGGCGTTAAAGGAGCCCGCGCCAACGTGGAGGGCCGCAATGGTGCCACGGGAGCCCGTGGCCTCAATGAGGCGGTCGGCCTTTGCAGCCAATTCTTTGTTGGGCATGGCTTTATAGGTGGAGGAGGCTAGCAACCTCCGGATGTCGGCGGGTTGATTGTTCGGGAAACAACTCCTGAACAAAGAAGCGGGGTCAGGTTCAAAGTCCTCCATGTAGCGAAGGACAAATTGTGGAACTTAGAAATTATACTTTTGTGCTCAAGTCCATCGTAGGGGGTTTGATGATGATGGAACGCACCTCGGCAATGGCGCGCAAGTCGAGAGCGAGGTGGACCTTCTGCAACTTGGTCTTGTCCTCCGTGATTTTGGGGTGGTTGGTTTCGAACCCAGCCTCGAGAGTAATGAACCAAAGGTCCAGGTCATGATGCCAAAACGAGGATGGATTGTAGACCAAGTCAATGGCGGCAACGGGGGTCACGGAGGAGGGGCTCAGCGACGTGATGCCGGCGAAGAGCTGGCGGAGTTGCCCAAAGGTTACCGGGGAGTCGGCGTTGTGTTTGTCCATTTTTGCTAATCACGTCGGGGTCACCAACTTTGGCGCCGCGAATAACGAGAGAGGTCTTCAATGACTAGCTTTATTCACGGGTCAAAACAGAATGAATCAAAATGTAAACAATGGTCAGCTGCCCAAAACTAGAGACAGTGGATTGTAATAAGGAGTTTAGATAGGGGCTACAAGGGGATGGGATGACATCTGATGACTTTAAAGATTGATTGACAATTCCAGGCCCCTTCATACTCTAAGTTGGGGTTATCATGTGTCAAAATGAACCACAATCAATAAATCAATACATTTTTCTTTGTTATAAACCATCATGGATCGAATTAGTTAAGTTCTGTACTGGCTGAAAATGGACACCTTGGTTCGAATGGCTGGGGAGAATGCTGTCATCCATGAAATATTTGTTGTTTGGCAAACAATCTTTATACATGTTCAAATCGAGAAATGTTTGTGAAATGCTTGTGAAATACCAAACAATGTTTGTGAAATGGCTAATCATTTGCCGAAATATTTATCGTGTAGACGCACCATTATATAGAGCGTCAGCTTCAATAGATACTTAAATATCATTTTCAACGGTGGCCAGTTTCCCTTTTAGATTGGTGAAAACAGACCGGAAGCAGATGCTATTCTTCTGGCCAGCTGTGAGCGCTTTTTAAAGAGTATTTTTCGCTTTTTCGGTATGAGAGAGTGTAGTCTTTTGGAGGATAGTTTTGAGATATTGAGCTTAGCACAAACATCCTCAAAAATACATGTCATTCGCCTAACAGCATCGTCAATGGTGGGTTCCTGTTCCAAAATGGAAGCGAGGTCAAGATCATTTATCATGCTTATTATTTCTTCCCAATGACTATCATGAAACGCATATCTAGCTAACCCTATTTTCCCCATTTTTCTAATTGGAAAGGTCCTTTTACCTCCTCTCCTACTGTTGTACATATTTCAATAAGGTTGTGATCAGACATTTTACTGGGGGACACAGATATCTTCCTAACCTGTTCAGGGCTGTTTGCCAACACCATACCTAAGATATGATTTTCCCTAGTTGGAATACCAACGTGCTGTGAAAGGTTAAAGTAAAGCATGAAATCTTCGAACTTGCTGTAAGCGTTGGAATCCGATTTAGAAATCGGAATGTAGCCAAGAGGAGTGGGTTGCCACTCCACAACAGCAGAGGAGAAATTGAAATCGCCCATAATTAATATTCGGTTGCACGCCTCCTTTTTTAATTCTTTTTCTGTAAAGTCCAATGCTTCTCTGAATTTCTTATTAGAGCACGACGGTGGTCTATAAATCGTCACGATTCGGACGTTTAGGCAAGCGCTGGTACCAGCAAACAAACTTGCCTGCCAATGCCAGTGATGCAAAATTGGCGTTTGAAACTAGTTTCAACGAAGGTGACCTTTCCTCATTTAGCAATGTGAAGGAAGGGTCAGCTTCTCGTAAACGTGTTTGAAGCCCCAAATTTGCATCACTGACACTGGTACCAGCAAACAAACGAACCTGCCAGAGCTTGCCTAAATGTCCCAATAGACAGGTCTTTAGACTTCACATGACAGATTAAGACTTCTACCTCACATCGACACATGCGAGGTCTGTAGACAGCTGTGGATATACAAACAAACTCCACCATGAGGAAATATTGGGTTGGAGGGCCTGATTCTGTCACATCGGATTACAGTAAATTCCTTTAATGCGTTTTCTTCGTCTTGTACCCCCTTTCTTAGCCAGGTCTCTGTTAGAGAGATAAAAGAAATATCATCAGTCTCGTCTAGTTCTTCAAGCATTTTAATCTTGAAAGAGTTAATTTTAGAAATGAGGCAATATTGTTGTAGATTGGGAGCATTTCATTGCAAGGTCACTTTGTAAACTAAAAAAACACCCTCTTACTAGTGCTATAAATTTCAACTTGCGCCACCAAGCTAGATGAAAGCGACCTCCGGCGTCACGGACCACTTTTATTTGCCTGGCTTGGTGGCAATTGATGTACAGAAAGCATCAATCTCAATGATTGCCCTGCCGTTGGCAAAGATCTTCAACAAGGTGTGGATGAATCAATCTGGCCGAGAAGCTGGAGTGTTGCTACTGTGATACCTCTCCTTTGGGCTGAAAAAACAAGAATGAAGTTGCATCATACAGACCAGCACCGCTCCTTGCAGCTGTCTCAAAGGTGATTGAGAAAGTACTCTATGAACAACCAGTATACTATGCTGAGGAGCATAGGCACATCCCAGCACAGCAGCATGGCTTCCGCCGCCTTAGGGGGATTGACACTGCTCTTGCCAACCTTTCAACAACTGCCAATATATCAAGAGATGCCAGGAAGATCACAGTAGCTGCATCATTTGACTTCTATGTTGTCTTTGATACCATTGATGTTGAAATTATGGAGGAAATACTGTCTGGATTGATAGGTGTGTCTGCTCTGTCACTGATCGGATCAAATCTCACTGGCAATACAAAAAGGGTGACGTGGAATGGCGAGCTCTTCAAACCTGTCTTGATGGCCTTTGGTGTTAGTTAGGGGTCAATACTGGGCCCTCTGATCTTTATTTTAACCACTGCTACAATACCGAGAAACTGTGATGACAATAACACCACCACAAGCATGTATGCTGATGATGTAAGCCCTGTCTCATCATGTCAGAACACACATTCTGCAGTGAACTCACTGCCAAATTACGCTGATGAATTGGTTACCTTTGCTGCAGCTGCAGGACTGGTGACAAACCCAGGCAAAACCCAGTTCCTTGCACCTCAATCAGCACCTCCAATGAGGATCAGCAACACATTTGTACCCCCATGTTCTCTAACAACCCTCCTTGGTTCTACATTGGACTCGCCATTTGGCTTCACTGACTCAAACAAGGCCATGGTCAGCAATCTTTGTGCACGACTTGGTGCTGTTCGCTGAGTTGCCATTCACATCCCCAGAGGAAAGCTTTGGCAATGGATAACTCGTGCCCTCATTTGAGGTAAACTGCAACAATGTGCTTGGGCAAGGAGAACGTCATAAATGGAGTGGGATGCTCCGAGCGCTTGTTACAATAAGAGGGCAACACAGCCGGGAAAAGGGAAGGAAACAATTAGGTGGACATATCTTTTAATATTTAAACAGCAAAGATTTATTATAATAAAGAAATTTACAACAAAAAGAACTTGGCAGCTGAACTGGCCTTTGCTTTGCCTTCCTTTTCGGCCCGTGTTCCAGAGTTTCTATCACTAGCAAAGTTTTTTCCTAATCCGGATGGGATTAGTAACCTGATACTGAAGAACACTCTCGGGGCTGTCGTCATCCCATTAACTATCCTTTTCAACCTATCATTGATGACCAGGGAGGTCCCAATTGATTGGAGAAGAGTCAGCATAACTCCTATACATAAAGGAGGTAGTCCCAATGAAGCAGGTAACTACAAACCAATCTCTCTGACATCGGTAATTTGTAAAATAATGGAAAGTGTCCTCAAGGATGAAATAGTTGGACATCTTCTGGAGAGGAAAATCATTGGCTCAGACCAACACGGAATTTGGCTTGGGAGATCGAGCGTGACAAACCTGTTGACCCACCTTCAGTTTGTGACTAAAGCGCGTGACAGTGGTGAAGTGGTTGACACCATTTACCTAGACTTTGCCAAGGCTATTGATCGCGTGCCCCATGGCCGGATGCTGATGAGCGTAGAAGAGGCTGGCGTTGGAGGCTACTTGCTGGCTAGGATTAAGTCTTGGAAATCAAAGAGGGAGCAACGTGCGGTCCTCAATGGATCCCAATCTGAATGGACAAAAGTTTTTCTCAGGTGTACCACAGGGCAGTGTCTCGGGGCCGGTCTTGTTCCAAATCTTCATCAACTCGATGAATGTCTCTGAACATTTTAACATCCTGAAATTTGCAGATGACACAAAACTATTCCGCATATTCGTTGTGATTCTGATGTGGCTGCCCTCTAGGCTGCCCTAAGAGATCTTGAGACTTAGTCTGCTGAAAATGGGATGGCATTCAATGCAAAGAAATGTAAGGTGATGAGGTTTGGGCCTCGACGGCATGTGTCCAGCCCTTATCATGTTGGCGGAATTCAGTTGGGTGATGTCATGTCGCATAGAGATATTGGTGTGATCGTAGATAATGAACTAAAATTCACATTGCACACTTCGGCTTGCTGCAAGCGGGGGAACCAAACGTTGGGAATGATTCGCAGGAGCTTCACCACCAAGAATTCAGAAGTGCTCACCAGACTCTCTAAGACCTACGTGAGGCCCCTTCTGGAGTACGCCTCTGAGGTGTGGTCTTCAAGGTTGAAGGGCGATCAGGACTCACTAGAAGCAGTTCAACGACGATTTATGCGCTTCCTGCCGGGGCTGTCAAGGGAGCCCCATGGGACAAGGCTTGAAAAAGGCGGGCTCGATATCCTGGTTTTGAGAAGGACAAAGTCGGATCTAATCCTGGCTTACAAACTTCTGACGAAGCTTATAGATTTGGAGCGCCATCTCTACTTTAAATTAAGCAATAAAAAACCACTGTGGCAACCAGAGAAACCACAGCCCGGCATCTCTGGAAACCGCCCTGGCAGCTAAATTTGAGGGGACACTTCTTCACGTTACGGGTGGTGGGGTCGCGGAACAGCCTTCCGAATTCAGTTAGGAGTGCTAGATCGATGGGGAAATTTAAGAGTAGTCTCGGTGAGTATTTCAGAGGAGAAAAACAGTCCCACGACAATTTGCAGTTTTAAGTGCACTTCTCATGTAAACCATCTTTCCACTTACAATTTTTACCCTCTCATTCTCTCATTCCCTCCACTTGTGATATATCTCATTTCATTCATCCATCATAGATTCTTTATCTTTGACATTCCTTTCAAATCGTTTCTTCCCTTGTAAAATGATCCAAAACTCTATATACACCCTCATGTGAAATTTGAGTGGAAGTGGCAATAAGCAATAAACAATAAACATTGAAAACTCGCTTCACAATTTCATAACTATGCCTTTGAAATAGATGACCATTGGCGCATGATTAATCAAGAGTTAGAGCTGTTTCAGGGATAGAGGAGATAATTTTGGCGTTGCAAAAACTTCCCTTGGATGCTTCTTTTCAAGAATTTTTTTTGTCTCTTCTTTGATCATAATATTATTGTAGAGGCCCCATGCGTGCACACAACACACGTAGAGTACATCTGTTGGTCGAGATAAGCCACCACGATCCACTTACTTTAAGAAGTTACGTATCTCGGTGTTCTTTCCCTATGTCGTAGTGTCCAATATCAAAAACCGGAACAAGAGGTTCTATCCCCTCTACCAGGAGTTCTTTTCAGGCGGTGCAAATAATTCTTGCAGACATAGACCGAGCAAGACATCCGGCCACATAGAACACGATCGATACCAGGTATTGTCATCTTCCAACCTCTCAAGATGCTACGATGGTTTAAAAGTTACAAAAGCCTTCAGCTCTACGGCAGCACCCTCGATGGTTTTCTTCTCAAATGCTGATATCGGCCCAAAGATGGTTTTCACTTTTTTGAGGTGAAGGAAGGGGTTCTTGGTGTTTACAATTATCCGCCAACGGTTGATAACTCTCAGGAACATTAGTGTATCACCCCAATTTTCGGATAAGTTTTGAATGTAAAACTCTATGGCCTGGATTATTGAGTCATCGAAGATGCTCTGGGCTAACATCACATTTGTTTTGTCAATGGCCTTGGAGGACATCGCCTTCTTCTTTAGCTTGTAGGCCGTCTTCACGGGCTTGCCTTGTTCAAGCTCAATGCTTAAATGTGGGGAAGATGGCGCTAGAAAGATCTTCAAAATCAGGACAAACGAACCCTTCCCGTGACTGAAAGTTGTTAGAAACGTTTTTGAATCCATGGACAGGATTGAAAAGAAGGAAAAGGCTTTGTTGTACAAGGTTAGGGTGTAGAATTTGTGGCTTGAAAATTCCATGGCAAAATTCAAGAAAACACTTGCGATTTTGGGTGGCGTTGTCTGATGACAGAACAATTACGTGGAATCCAATCTGGTGCAGAGCCTCCATTGCTGAGTCGCAGCAATTCTTCAAAACACTTGAGTCTAAGTTCATCACTGGATACTGATCCACTGTATCCTCAAAGGGGCCAAAAAGCGATGACACATGAAAGCACAGGGCAGTCTTGCACGGATTCTTGGTTAGATCCTTGTCTGAATGAGTCTTTGTTTGGAGACCATAAAATCGTCCACCACAAAGTTCGACTTGTTGATTGACATATATTTCGTCAAATGCCAACACTACCATCCTTTCTTTAGGGGACAACTTTGTTATCCTCAATTGCAACTATTTCTTTATTCCCTTGGTCAAACAAAGGACATGGGCATTGACGCAGTTAGCTCCTTCATCCAAGACGTACAAGAGCGTGAGACATCCATCCTTTAATAGATGACTGTATAGGGCAGGCGAGGTATTCTTCCAAATGAATGCACAGGCCAAAATATTGGGGGAGTATTTTCGGGAATGTTAAGGCTGGATAACTAAGGACAATTGTTCGAGGCAAAACCCTATCTTTTTCTCCGTTGCATTGTCTTCAATGGTGAGTTGGGAAATTCGTAAACGGAAATTGGCGATGATTGTTTAAGGCTGGACTTTTCTTCTTTGAAACCCTCACAGGAGGACTTCAACACAGCCAAGATGTTTAGAACTACCCAAAGATATCGGATTCGATCCTCTCTTGTCACGCTACCAATGGAGGATCTCGGAGACATCAAATTTTGCACCTCCATTTTGTAAGTGCAGTCTTCAAAAATCGTTAAATGAACAATAATGTTGATTTGACCAGTCCCCAGTTCTTCAATATACATGAAGATCACACAAGAGGTCTTAGGAATAATGGAAATGCCATTCGGTAGCTTGGACTTGTCCAGTTTTTCCAGGATATCTTCAAGCTTGCTAATTTTTTTTTCTTGCGGACTTCCTTACCGCTACCGGAATTGGAATCCCAGCAGTTCAAGACGAGAAGATTACTTATTTTACTTGACTTTTATTTATATATATTATTTGATCGACCAACGAATTGGAGTTGGCTGATCTGGCTAATCCTTGAATATAAGGTTGATCCGGAATTTTAGTCAAAAACTTGTCCAAGTCTGACTTAAATCTTGCTACTGGATCAACCCCTACATAAACCGTACGAATATTTGAGGGCAGCAAATTGAACAATGAAGGAGCCCGAGAAAGAAGAGATTTGACTTCATTGTTTTAACTAGCCTGGATTCTCGAGGGCTTGAAGGTGCTCTCAAAACGCACAT
>NC_081445.1:10074992-10122221 GCF_007210705.1 Tigriopus californicus | reverse complement strand
TCTCCCCCTTTGAAAATTGGAACAACATGAGCTACCTTCAGAGAAGAGGGGAACTTGCCCTGGTCCAAAATGCAACGCATCAAGTACGAGAAAACAGGAGCAAGAACCTGTGAGCATCTCATCAGAAACTGGGATGTCACCCCATCAGGGCCAGGGGAGCTCGAGAGTCTCAAGTCCCTGATGGCCTCTAAAGCATCCTGATTTGTGACTACAAGATCATCTAAATGCTCAGCTTGACAAGCCTTGCCAGTCCCAACAAACTCATCAATAGAGCAATGGACTGTTGCTCCTAAACTCAGTGGAGTTGAAAACACACTAGATAACTGATCTCCAAATATGTTGGCCATAGTCCCTACATTGTCTATGGCTTCTCCATCGACCTCAAAAGGCCCTACAGAGTGTTTGATCTTTCTCTTAGAGTTTGCATAAGAGAAAAATGCTCTCTTGCTCAAGGAATTGCTCATAGTCACGGTCTTCTCGCTTAGCTTGAGCGGCCCATCTTGAGGTGGACGTTGCTTGGCTTTGGTCTCATCTGATAGGGGCTTTAACGGAAATATATTGAGGAACATTGATTTTGGGCCATTGCCTGGGCACTCCCTCTTCTTTCAATCGTCTCTTTTTGATCCGTTTGCACCCTTGGCCAGTCCCACTTCGATTTGTTGACGGCGTCTTGTCCGGTTGACATCCTGAGTGTTGGTTACACAATCATCCTGATTGAAATGAAGGGAGCATAGCCGTACATGCTTTGATGGGTTCTAATTGGAGCAAGGAATAGCTTTCACCCATCTACAAAATAAGGTGATATCCGCGGGGATTTTGTGAAACAAAATGAGACAGAGTGACGACTCAGGTGGTCTGTGCACGCCTTTGACCAGCTTGTAGCCTGGCCGGCATCCGGGGGCCGCACAGGTGAAGACCATGGAGCTTGGCCAAGGGTAAAAATCACAAATCCAATGTGGTTGGCTTCTTCTGAAGATGATCACTGATCAGCCTCTTCCCAGTTGGTTGAAACTCACAGTTCGCTCACTTTCACCAAATTACCGTCTTCTTGCATGTCAGATGGTGGGTTGAAATATCGTATTGTCACATCAATGGAACTGATGGTAGCCTACTCTTTCTCATGTGTGCCCACGTACGTATTTGTTCCTGCTCATCCAGATTTCGTTTGGGATGGAAAATATGAAATAAAGACCATTTGAACACAAATACTCTTCTTGTTCCGTCCACAATTGCGTACATCATCTTAATATGATATGGATAAGTGATGTACAAGATGAATGATTGTTCCCGGAACGGTTTTTATCAAAATGTTAAGATAACATATGTTATTATCTTGGGAAAATCCCAAAGTTGTTGGATTGCCCATCATGTAGTCCGTTTGTCGGTCAGATGTCGACCAAATGCCAGCCTAATGCTCGTGAAGACGTCGTGATCCATCACAAGTAGCTCCTTCAGCCCTTGATCATCCTATCACCAAGGAAAAGCTCCAGTACCCAGAGGGCTGGTCAGCCCAGCTACAACCATGGGTGAGGAATGTCGGCTACATGTTGGAAGGGAGGAGAAACAGGAAATCCTCGGTCACCAAGAACGATATTCTCGTGATCATTGTGAGAGGGGGAAGAGAATCAGAATAAGCAATCTCACCCTCAAGGATCGACGTTACCAAAATGTCGGCCCCCTGACAGCAAATGACGACCAATCCTTCCTGAATGTTCCGTTGGGACCTAGTTCCGGCCCAATGTCAACCCTTTGCCGTTCAGACACAGTGGTGGTCAGATGTTGCCCACATGCCACACCCTACAGAAGAGGCAGACATAATCTATTGTCGGCAATCCAGGAAACCCCTTGATGGCCAATGTGGCTAGCCTGACAAAAGGAGGTCAACCCTGGACATTGAGGAAACCGTTGCCGTCCACCAAGGGCCCTGGGACAACCCGTTTTAGCCTCCATGAGGAAGAGGCGGAAACCAACGTGGTACGGGAAATTTAACCAAAACGACAGTCACATTTTTGGGCTCGAGCAGAGCAGGAGTCACATTTTCATTCTCCAGGAGAGAAGTGAGTTTTTGAACCTCTCCAAGGAGGAAGCACCCGCCATTGCTAAGTGCTGGGACTTTGTCATTGTTGTGGTGCCAAGAAGTGGGAACTGTTTCGAAGGACAGAGATCGTCATCATATGGGAGTAGGAAACCCAGGAAGCCGTGCACAAGAGCAAGAGGACCTGGGAAGTGCCGAGTCTGAGTACAGCACTTCGTCACTTTGTTAGTGGACCTTCAATCCCGTCGAGTGGACGTCATCCGAGCATCTCCGTTGGACCATCTCACCAGACATCGAGCAGTAATTATTAACCCATTGATTTCATATGCGTATGTCCCCTTTTCCATTGGCCCAACAATTCCCCCACTTTTCTTACCAGAGCAAGACAGCTGATAGGCGGTGTGTTTGTGATGAATAAAGTAGATTGAACTGTACAGTTTGCCTTGAAGAGTAGCCTAGATTTCTCAGACGACCGAGATCGTGCTGGCATCGTAGGGAGTAGAGGTAGCAAGTGATTTGTATGCAACAACTGTATCTAAAGTTCATCACTCTTGTAGCAGAAATCAGTAGTTAGACTCTAGAGTAGAGGTCGACTTTGATAGACGCGTTTAGACTAGGATAGTGACCACATTTTGCAGGATATTTAGCCTTGAAGATTGGCCCAGGTATGCCAGACAACCGAGATTGATCTGGGACCAATGGGGAGTAGAGGTAGCTAGCGATTTGTATCCTTAGTCGTTTAATGATTGTTTGAGGCCCTGATAAAGGAAGCTCGAACTATTGCTCGTATGCCCTGATTAGGGTTATAACCGGAGGCCTTAAGATAGGTCTAAGAAATTTAAGCCCTTGTACTAGGTGCTCTCCATCTTTGAGAGCTATCAAGGTATTTTTACCTAGTGCTTGGGTCAGGAGTTCCATGTTTCCGTTCACCACGGGAATTCAATAAGTCAGGACCTTTCACCCCTGGCTGGTGGACGGAACACTTCTTGTGCTTTATTGAGGACCCGACGTTGTTCTCATGCGTTACGTGAGGACACCCATTCAACCATGGCAGAATCCAAGGATAAATTGGGAGTGGGTTGGATGGATCCTGTCATTTCGCCGTCTGTTTCGTTGCTGTCATTGTTGTCATACTTTGCAATGTCTTGGGCCAACCCCCAACCCCGGTTTGTTTGACCAGTTTCATGACATGGCCCATCCCGGCGCCGTGGCGGGACGTTGTTTGATCTTGAGGCATTTAGTGTGGCATTGAGCTTTTGAGTATAGGGCATGTAAAACAAAAGACAGTCACCTTGTTTCACAATGTGATGTTGAGGCACCTTTAAACCTCACATTAATTTGGGCCAAATCAGTTTAGGCTCAAATGTGCAATACCAAGCTCAAATATATTTCTCCTTTCTCGTCAGTTACCGCAAACAATGGTCTGCTGATTAATAATATCCACCCTTGGAGCTGCTATGGTAGGATCCACCTCCTCGTCCACCATAATTCCCACCACTTGAATAAGCATGGCTTGAGTAACCGCCTCGACCACCTCCACCACTAGAGAAACCAGAACTGAAGCCACTACCGTGGCCTCCTCCTCCTCCAGAATAACCAGATCCCCCAGAGTAGCTTCCTCGTCCACCAGAGAAGCCACCTTGTCCACCATGGTAGCCGCCCCCTCCACCAGTTGAGTAGCCTCCTCCACCAGAATAGGCGCCGCCTCCCCCAGTTGAGTAGCCTCCTCCACCAGAATAGGCGCCGCCTCCCCCAGGTGAGTAGCCTCCTCCACCCCCAGAGTAGCCTCCCCTTGCCCCAGAGAAGCCAGATCCACTGGAGTACCCACCACCTCCTCCACCTGAATGGCCTCCTTTATAATAGCCTTTGTAGAAAGTACCGCGGCCACCACCATAGTATCTACCTCCTCTATCCAGAGATTCAGCTTGGAGGTCAGTCAAGATTTTGGCATGCCCACAGGCTAAAAATGAAGTTAGAAATAATAAATTGGGTTTGCAAAAGAACAATGAAAAGTCCCTAAACCACCACCTGACGAAATTTGGACTGACGAATTTGGCTATTTACTGTAAAGAAGTTGTAAATGTGATACTTGCCAGCAAGGACCAGAAATGAGTACACAGTGGAGAATTTCATGTTGGGAATCCGAATACAACTTGAAACTGCCTTGGTGAGCCCACCCTATGGCTTTTATAGGTTCCAAAGTTTTGCACAAGTGGTTATTCCCATGTGAAATCAATTGACAAACGGTTTGCTGTGTGCCTTGAAAAGTCAATGTTTATATTTCTTTAAGCAGCTCTCAATCAAGAATTTACGTTTAGGCAAAGAGTTCTTTATTCAAATACTCACTTTTGCATTAACAGACCTTTGATTTAATTGTATTTACGTTGTCATCTAATTGTAATCAGTTATATTTTAACTGGCGTGCAAAACTTTAAAACGCTTTTGGATATTCACTTCAAATTTAAAAATGCAAAGCAAATAAAATATTTGCTGCCAATCAGGTTTTACCTCAACTTTTTTCAAACGCTTTCACCATAACTGTGTCCTGAAGTTTTTTGGTTGAAAAACAAAGCCTTATTCAATACAAAATATGTTTTATTCTAAGAAATATTTTCTTGAGCCCTAGTTATTAAGTATCACAAGAGAGCTAACTCATTTTTTTCTGTGGCGTATTTTGTGTAGGCTTCCTACACTACACGAAGTATGGTTTGCACCTCAGAAGGCGTTTTGTTAGTTAGATTTGGGCTGTTTTTGAGGTAATCCTATCAAAATTGTATGTATGATTAGCGACCCAAGTCACATAATGTCCAGAAAAGAAATTGCTTTCATGGCAAGTAACGAGTAGTTCATATACCAATCTACGGCGCCTCTTTTCCATTTCCTTTGGGCTGTGTGACGTTGGAAATCAGGGCCCCTTTTGTATTTTGAGAGGGTGTGATTTTAAAACCAACCGTTTGATCGGGTTATAAATTGAAATGTATAATTGCAGTGATCGGGGTATGCCTGGAGCCAGTCTCATTTGTAGAAGAATTCAATGTATTGGCTCAAATCGAAGTAGCTATTTCTCAACCTTATTGTTCCCGTCCGGATTGTAGGAATTATGGGTGAATGTAGTATATTTTCTTCCGGTATGAATTGAATATCATAGTTATTTTGTCATATCAACTGAAAGACTGTTGCATTAGATATCCTCTATCAAATCTCTTTAACATGGAATTTGCATGTAGTTCAATTTGAAGCCTCCCTGTAAGTCATCAACATCGTCTGTTTCTCCCAAATCGGTCACAAATCGAAGACCAAATGGAACTTGAATGGCTGCAAAATAAAAAAAAAATCCGCATTATTATAATCAATTGACAATTCATTGATATGAAATGTTACAAGATATTGTGCTTGTGATCGTCGAGGTCCTAGACATTAGACCGGATCCACAAAAACGGTCATTGTTGGGATTGTTGAATGGGTCATTTCCGGGTAGAAATCCACCCAGAATACCAACATAGTCGAGTGAGCAATTATCGCCACTTGATCCACCCGGTTTGTCTGCAGATATCGAAAAATCTCCCTCTAATGGGGAATGGGACCACTCGATTTGACAAAATCCCAATTCGGTTCTGATCAATAAAGAAAGAAGGTTATCAGATTGAAACCATGTTCACCTCTTGCATTTATAGTCATAGCATATTTACCTCACACAATTTAGATAGTCCTGATTTGCCAGATGGGTTCCACCTTGAAAATTGTAAGATTCTACGGTCCCCATGATTCCCGTAAAATATTGGGTACATCCTTCAGGAGCTACAGGTTATAAAGGTAACTGACGCTCATTACAAATTTCAACAAATCAAAAAGAAATGTTTTCTTTTCGCGTCACTTGTGAATTTAAATAATACCCGTTGGCTAGGGATTAAACAAATGACGAAGCATTTCAGTCATTTGATTTGTACAAAAGGTCAAGAAAGCAAGAAAGAAACAACCCACACCATGTCATTATATATGAGCAAACTCAGTACAACAATTATGATTTGTGAAACGATGGTAATGAAAATCACAGAGTTGCATTCTTGTGAAAATCATTGGAATAGATAAAACTTTTGAAGAGACTATAGAGGGCGGAAAAGGCTGCAATACGGGCTAATTATATCATCTAGAGATTAAAAAAGTTAATTATTTGGAAAAGGAGCCCTTTTGCTCTTTTTGCTTTCTTCAATTATTGCTCAAATTTTCCTCAAGTTTCCTTGAGAAAGGTCGGAGAGGAGAACCGAACCGGTGACCTCTCTCATGCTAGGAAACTGCGCTATCACTACGTCACTTCTCCTTTCTCAAATTGCTTTTCTGCTAACCTTTAGAAAAGGCTGTTCAACCACCGTGTGATTCGTCTCACTGGCTCTCGTTGGCGATTAGCCTTCATGTTTTCTTTTCAGGTCTATATTTCTGGAACACCTGCCTGTCCATATCCGGACTCACCTCATCCCCGATCAGCCAGGGAGGTATGTGTCGGTACTTTAGTGCTCGCTCAAATGTGACTGAAACTTTCCTTGAGGATCAACCGTCGGTCGATCAGGGGCCTTTAAAGAAATATTTTACCCCACTGAAATGAGTGAGGCTTTTTACTCCTGGAAAAAGTTCTTTGCCAGTCTTAGCCGCCCGGGGCAGTCTATACGCTCAAGGTAGAAGGTCTTTAGGTCTTTGCCACATTTCACCATGTAATTATGTATTGGTTGTCTCAAAACTTGGGTCCAGCGAGTGCAGGGCGTTTTTGACATGTCGAGGAAAATTTACCTTCTCCCAGAAAGACTAGGACAATTGGTACAATTTGCGGAACCTTGAAACATCCAACTTTCTGGCACTGACATTGGCAACTTCTTGCCCTTGCACATATGTTTTTGTGTCAACACAGATCCAGATGCCTGTCCTAAAGGTTAGTCTTTATACTTGTTGTTGTCAGTCCCTCAAAAGTCACCCTACTCAAGATTCCTCTGGGAATTTGATAGCCAATTTTCCCTCACCTGAAGGAAGTTGTGGAGCTTCATGATTCCTAGTTTTTTTCCAAAGGATATCAGCAGCCATAACTGACTATACAAGTTACTTCCAAGTGTTTTAGACTTGGGGGTGGTAGTGTGTCGGTGGGGTGTGGTGGCAACCTTTGACAAGGTTATCCAATTAAGATACTTGAGCATGGGGTTTAGGTGTGTGTTCTTGGATGTTTCTAGGATCTCTCACAAAACTGTTCCGATAAATTTTCCCGTTTTCTCTATTGTACAATATGCCTCGTTCATATATTTAAAGGGAATATGTAGGTGTCGATCTTGTAGTAGGTTTTTATTAAGACTTTGGTAAGTTTTTGACCAAAATTCCTGATCATCCCTACATTCAAGAGCTTGCCAGATCCGCCAAAGCTAATTCAGTGGTGGATCAGATGCTATATGAATTTAAAGGTAAATAAGATTTAAAAAAGGTTTTCATCTTGAACTGCAAAGAGTTTGTAAAGAAAAACATACTGGATTGTTCCAATGTTTTACGAACTTCTTCTTTTAAGTATTCGAGTTGATCCTTTCTTTTTCAAGAATTTGGGGGAATTTCGTACTGGATTGACAAAAAGAAAGCTGAGAGTCTAAGCAGATGATGAACGAATTTGTTTTGAATTTGAAAGAACTGATTTTATGTGGTTCTTCTACAGCAAAATGTTTGAGGTGATGCTGAGGGAAAATCAGGTTTTTGGAGAAGAAATACCTTTTTAGGTGTCTTTCTCGTCTAACAATAATATAGGTGAAAAAATATATGTAAATCCAACAGAAATAAGATAGACCAAGATAATTCTTGTGAATCACGGACGAGGAAATCCGATTCTTGTAAAAGATGTTTGTTGAAATTTGCTGCCTATAATAGGTCAAATTTTACTAGTTGAATGTTAGCCAAAATAATCTAGCATTTTCTTAGTCAAGGAGCAATGGAAAGAGTCAATTGATTACCTTTATTTGGCGAGTTGCAAGGAACCTGGGTTATCAGGATTCTCCATTGTCGAGGTGCGTTTTCGAACCAGTCAAAATTCAGCCTATTGCAGTTCGCATCGGCTTCCAAAATCACTGCAACGCAATAATAAATAGAGATGACCATCCCTCTTCTTATCAAAGTCTATTGATTTGTTGGAGAGTTGTCAAAAAGGTGGTTTTATCAACAAATTTGAATCCGAAATAACCCACTTCAGATTTGAAATATTTTTTTCTGAAAACCAATGGCTGAATTTTATTGAAATAGTGCACTGAGTTACCTCAGATTACAACCAACATAAGTATTTGTCAGTATAAATCATCTGCACGAATTGCCTGAAGTATAAGACAAAATGGATAAATGATCAAATGGTCAAGTGGTTGAAGGTTGAATATTATCACATTTTGACGTACAGGTGTTCAAAAAAACTCCAATGATCTTTTTTGAGTATGAAAAAATACTCTTTCGACAACTCTGATTCAATATGTCGTACTGTGATATCCAGAGTTGGTGCCACAAATAACTGGAGGGTTGCCACTCCTCGAGGTAGCGGTGAAGGTGGCGTCCAGACATTGAGTTCTCTGAACTGCTCGGGCAGCCAAACGCTCATCCGAATTAGGCTGAGCAATATCGAATGATTGAAAGTCCAGTCGGAGTTGACACACATTGGAATTGCAACGGCACACCTAAAAAGAGCTATCTGCATAGAAATGGTCATGATTGAAGTCTCTCTCCAGCGGTTTAAGTAAAATCAATCAGCTTGGACGATATACTAATTGCATCCAACAGATCGTTGGTTTGTTCTGTGTTTTTCAAAACTTAAATGAAATTGTGGAAGCATGTAGCGTGTGCGATCACCAATAGCTGCAAAGCTCGGACAAGTAACTTGTTTTGCCGCCGAGCAACAAACTTAGAGATTTGAGTGCGAGTAGTTGTCCGAAAGCAAACAGACGTGAAGAGTTGTTCCAATAAGGAAAACTAGTTTTGACAACCATCTGGAATTTATGCTGAACGGCATAAGTTATTTTTCCGACTTTCGAAGGGTTTCGAAGGGTTTCGGTGATTCCATATTTTCTTACCGGCAATGGCGAAAAGAGTGTCCAAGGCCGTTTGGGTAGTGTTAGGCATAAACCACTGAAAATTATGGACGTACCTCGACCAAGACTAGTTATAACAAAAAGCCTATTCAGCCGCAAGTAAATTGAGGTTGTTTGTAGAAACTTTCGTCCGATTTGTTAGTCAAGATATCCGGGTTGCCAGGCATTAGTTGAAAATTGCGTTTTCTTGAGCTTCAAGAATGCTATGGACAGGAGGAACCTGCATCATGACAAGACTAATGGTGAAGCCCTGTTGACCAGTCTTGGTCATCGAGGTACGTCCATAAGTTTCAGTGGTTTATGCCATATGGTGACTGGGCCTTAAGCGGACTCTGGGAGAGTCTGATTTTGGTAGTTTAGTTGCGTGATTACAAAAATGTGGCATTGCATTAGGTGGAAGCTTTGTGCAATCTTTACCGCAAATGGTTTATTTTTAGGCATCTACTACGGTAAGATGTGCGACGCTGATAACAAAGTTACAAATTATGGTCGTGAAGTCAAATAATTGAATTGATATTTTCAACCACCTTGACATTTTTCAGGAAGTCCCACTTTTGTTACTTTCATGAAAAAGGGGTGAAAAGGGGTTTGTTTACCTTGTTCCTAAGAATAAGGCGTTTAGACATGTTTGCCCATGTAGTCATGCTCAATGGTTTTTGATGCGCCATAACACTATTTACAGTTTGTGAACTGAGAAAAAGTTCATTCAAATGAATTCACAAAGATGGTTGGTGGTGCTTGTCACATTTTACAGACAGAGATTCAAGCTTGGCTTCTTTCACCCATCCAAATACCAGTCTGATATGGTTTCATTATCTTAACACTCAATCCATTCCTATTTTTTAATTGTAATTGAAATCGAAGGCTCCTATTCTAAATAAATTACCATGGCTGTGCACGGTGAAGAATCGGCCATTGTACTGGTGAAATAGGTGTTGTTTTGGTTGGCTGTCGCTCCACACCCTATTTCAACTGGGAAAGTGGAAAATATTTGATTAACGCGGACATCAAAAAGTTCGCAAGATTGAAAATCTGATATATCTCACATGAGCAACAAACCCCGAATCCTACGGCGCAGTTACCGTTGGCAATTCCTCCACGCCTGGAGCACTCTTCAGATGTGTAGCAAGTTCCAAGAATGTTAAGGGTTCCATTGCAAGGCTCATTTCTGAATCGAACGATGTTGAAGATATTGAAGACTGAAAATGTAGGAATCGTCTTTAATAAAGAATTTGTAGGGAGGCTTCATTATTCCGTTGGGCCCAAGAGCGAAGTTATCATTAAATAGAGTCGAAGGATGGGGCATTAATGAGAAATAATTTGACTTCATTTGAGTTGGGGTTTGTATGACAAAAAAATCTTGAGCTCAATACAACATTTGTGTTATAAAATTCAAATCCCCAAAGATGTTAGTGAGTCTTAGCAAGGACGACTCTACCCTGGACAAATAGTCACCCTAAAAGTCAACAGCTGCGAGACATAGAAAGGGCTAAATTTGAAGCGACCGTGCTCTGGTCCAATGAAATCTGAGGTGAAATCCGTTTATAAATCATTGTGTATGATTACTACTCAATGACCCGCCCTTGGGTTGACCATTTTGTCAAACCATTTCAAGAAGTTGGCCCACCTGACCTGTCCCCTCACACTGGATTAGAGCCAATGAAGATATCAAATCCAATATCCTCTGATCGTCTGTTCTACGTTTGAAAACATTGTATCGCAAGATCCAGATAGGACTCAAAACTTAAGAGAAAGGCATGAATGACCCTTCATTGGTGTCAAAGTGTCCTCAAATGTGACCCAAGCAGCCCTGGTTTTGCAGCCCAGAGACCGCCCATCCTTATTTCCCAGGACTTGGCTATCCAAAGACCAAAGCCCTGTCATCAAGACTTGTGAATGCAAGCAACCTAGGGAGTTTGATATGGGTTCATTAAAACTAAGAAAGAGGTTGACCAACTTGAACAAGTTGAGATTATTGACATATTATTGGGCACGCAGCAAGTATTTGTGAGTGAGTGTCTCTCTTCTTTTGCTGATGACACTAAGTTAGTTTTGGTAGAAATGGCCAAGATTCTAAAAAAGATTGCATATGACTTAGATCGAATCTACTCTTGGGTTACTGAGAGTAATGCGGCCTTGAACAGATAGAAATTCCTGTCAATGACCTTTGTGTCACCGCCTTTGAACACTCTCCTCATAAAAAATGGAGCTAAAAGGTATTATGCAGGTCTCGTCTATGAAAGATTTAGGAGTAGTCCTTACAAAAATAAAGGAAAGTTCAATGAGCATATTCAGTTGAAAGTTGGCAAAGCTTTTCAAACATGTACTTGGATATATCGGATTTTTAAGTCCAGAGATTAGGGGTCAATTCTAGTGACCGTAAAGGTCCAATGTGCGTTTTGAGAGCATCTTCAAGCCCTCGAGAATCCAGGCTAGTTCGAACTATGAAGTCCACATCTCTTCTTTCTCGGTCTCCTTTGCTTAATTTGCATCTCCCTCATATTCGTAGGGAATACCTAGGCTTTGTTGATCCGGTAACATTTTTCATGTCAGACTTAGGCAAATTTGAACTAGCATTTTAGATCAAACCTACATTCTAGGTCTAGCTCGGTCTGACAGCCCAAATTCATTGGTAGACTAAAGGGGGAAACGTGGTTCAGTTGATAAGCCACTTTCCAGCCATGAGGGTCTCAGGTTCAATTCGCCACCTTGACTTCCCTCGGAAAGATGACTACAGATGGTGGGCCACAGCCGATTCAGGGCAAAACATGGCTCAACGGAACAACTCTTTCATCAATTCAATAGATGGACGCGACGCCTCGAATGGTGGGTTACCCCTAAAAACTTTAATTGAGAAGCCGCCATCATGTACACATGTAAAAATTTACTTGTAGGCCGTTGACGATTCCATCGCAATAAAGATTATCATCAACTATCATATAAAAATTAAAAGTACAAAATAGACCTTTCATAGTGTTGGGGATTACATTCCCTCTAACGGTTAGAAAGGCCCGTGAAAAAAACAAAACAAATCATTCTTCCGACACTATCTGACAAACGAAACCAAACTTATGATGGCTGGGCGAGATAAATTTAGACAAAACGTTGTTCCTGAAACACGAGGAGGCGGGGATGGCCCATGGAAAAAATGCACAAGTTTGAGAAATAAGTGCTAAAACTGAAAAAAGCATGTAGGTGTTGAAGAAAAAGTCAAGTGTTGCAATTGCACCTGTAAACCACACTAATCGCTCTTTTGCAAGTGCATAAAAATGATCATTGACTTGTCCAGTGTCGTTATGTGGATGTCTTCCTTCTTGGGAAACCGAGGCCTGTTTTTTAAAGCTCTTACCTCGGGGTTGTTGGCTTGGAAATTAACCGGTATGAAAATACATTGGTCAAATTGTGGAAGGAATGCTCATTCTGGGTAACGGCCAAGCCTTACCTCAGAGGTACAAGCGTTTAACAAACTCATCTTCGGTCACAAAGAGCTGTTGTTGGAACAGGGCTATTGTCGAAAACGTAAGTGATACTTGGATGACCACAGGGGAGCATCCTCTCCCCCTCTCCCCTTCTTTATGTACAAATCAGACTTTTTATGAGCCAACGCGTCTTTTACCGCTTACGCAGGCTGCATAACCATTAAATTAAGTCCAAAGTCCAACCAGTTCCTTGATCGACAATTAATCAAAGCTTCGTTTAAAAAAGTCACAGTTTAAAGGTGGTTGGTCGCGATAAACATGATTTATAATAACTCTTCTATCCGTAGACACCCTTGGTCTTGAAATACCTATTGCCATGAGAAGCTAACTTTTTAACAAAACGGTGTAGCATTTTGTGAAGACTCTTCAAATGCGAATCTGACTTCAGATTTTGGAATTAAAAGTGTACCAATACTTACATTATACAAACAAACATGTTGAATGCCCAAATTGATGCCAAAAGTTCCTCTAAAGCCACGCCTGATTGTCAAACACGCCAGTATTAGGCTTAATTGTCTGCCAATTGCTCTCTGTCTCGTCAAAACGAGAAGTTATAAATTGATAATACATTTGAGGAATAAAAATACTCTATTCAAGCTCAAATGAAAACCGTATTTTGGCCACTTTTCATTTAACCTTCGCCCTCTTCATTTATATAATTTTCCAGTCAAGCCGAGAGTCCCACCCGCATCAAATGATGGACACGGTAAATGTGAGAAAAAAATGTGACCTTAATAAATCTTGTCATGTACCTTTTCAAGTGAAGGCACCAAAGAGACTTCTAGGTACGTCAATGACTAGGACAAATTCCTGGCCGTCATAGTCCCACAACACTCGAAATCCATGCCGACCACCTATCTGTCTATCAAAGGTTTAAATCTGTTAATTTGAACCTTGTGATCTTCAACGCGATCGAAAATACGCCAAAAACACCAGAATTATAGGTATGAGGTACTCTCAATTTCCATAACTATCCGATAGGGCTTTGGTTTTTCGGAAAATAAGTATAACATCTGCTTTACCGGATACAATCAGAATTGATCAGATACTCTTTTTGACTTCACCAGAAAATGGTTTTTTTTTTTCGTGAAATACGTGTCACATGATTTCGGCATATTTGCTGGTTCCTATTTGGGTCACCAATTTTGCCTAATATTGCATCTTGTCACCAACTAAGGAAGACGCAAGGGATCTTGAAGTCACTGATAAAAAAATCAAGCTTATTTAGTTATCATTATCAACGATTCCTTGAAAACTATTCGAACATTTAGGCATGCGCCGGTACCAGCAAATAAACTCGCCTGCCAATGCCAATGATGCAAGATTGGCGTTTCGAACTGGTTTTAACGAAGCTCATATAGCAATGTGAAAGAAGGGTCAACTTCTCAAAATCGTGTTGAAGCCTCAAACTTGCATCACTGACACTGGTACCAACAAACAAACGAACCTGTCAGAGCTTGCCTAAACGTCCCCATAATGGTCAACAAGTTTCTTGAAGGTGTTACTAGACTCCGACAAAATATGTTCTTTTCACGTTGAGCAGAATTTTGACATTTTAAGTGTGCGAAAGAGTTGAACTGAGGCATGGGGCTGAAAACCGGTTTGTGCAACCCTCTCGAAGTTCTGCTCGCCCATGGACTCCATAGCTGGATTCTTCGTTGATCAGCTTACCCCTCTCGTCTCACCATTGAGACGACTGCCACAGTGGTTCAAAAGCCTTTTTGAATTCCAACAGAAATATCCAAGCAAATCTTGTTAACTAATAGCCATATGCGCGACAAATTTGATCCAGATTTCAATAAATCAATCACGTCAAAATAACTTCTTATGGTTTTTGCAAGGAAGAAGACTGTTGAGATGGATATGCGCATTTCTCTCAATACCTGATAAGCTTTTTTGACCACCGTGGTGAGAGGGGTGAGACGAGACGAGAGGAGACGACCGTGTCCAAGAATCCAGCTGGAGTCTAGTCATTACCATGGAATGAATAGCTTTCTGAGTGTCGTGATACAATTCAAAAAGACCATAAGCTAAACTAGTGAACGTTGATAGTTGGGCCAATTGCACATTATGTTAAATACTCTTTTAATGATGGCACACTCTGAATAGTTTACAAGAACTTTAGGCTAAAAGTGAACTTAATTTAAATTATTCTTGAAGTATATTTTTGGTGTTGTTGAGACAACTAAAAATGAATTTCCAAAACAACTGTTTTGTCTGTTGTTGGGAATAAAAATTGAACACGCACTGCCCTCAAGAATATTTTCTGATTACCTTGATGGGTTCAAAGTGTCAGGGTGACATGTCCCATCCTTGCTTCTGGTATTCTTTTCTACTATTCTTTTGTAAGAGGTATATAACTCAGAGTTAAAGCACAAAACGCCAAGGATTCTTTTAATTGAAAAAAGATTCTTACGTCGTCCATCTCTTGGTGGTGACTGTGCTAGTTCACTTCCATAACAACTTATCACGAAATTGACCAAGAAAAATGTACCAATTCTCCACATGTTCTTTCCAAACAGTCACTGCAGGACAACCACTCTCCTTCTGAGTTTCCCATAGACTGACGTACACCTTCACGAGCTCTATCAATTAATACTGATACTCGCTTCACTTTCAGTTTCTGAGTTTGCTAGTTCAGGTGTCCAAAAATCCATCCTCTGGCGGCATTCGCTCGAGACAAAAAAGTCGTACCTTTTTGAACTGAACAGGCGGATCAAAGAAGTGAAATTGGACATCCATAGTGAGATTCAGGGCGAGATAACGAGGCTCTGCATCCATTTCAGTTGGAAATGGTGGTCATGGAAGTCTTTTCAAAGACTTTTGGTTGAGAGTCTTTTGATCGCCAGGTCTCGTTTCTTTGAAAGATTATGAATTAGTTATGACTGTTCTCTAAAGCGTGCAAGACGAAGCGTAGCATTATCTTGTGGTAACTAAGAATATGTTAGGGAGAGTGTAAATGATTATAAATCATTGTGACAAGCACATGTTTCTTCTGAGTAACCATCTCAAGCAACTTCGTAGGGAATTGGGAATGGAGTTCATTTTCATTGTCACAATTACAACGAAAGTTTATTGATAGAAGGTGGGGAAAATTCATGTGGAGAGAATACGATTCTTGTTTCAGGCTTGAAGCAAGAGTGCTTTCGAAATAAAACGGTTTTAAGGCTGTCAGAAGATGAAATTGAACTCATTTGGGCCATTTTCATCACATAAAACCCCTCTTAACCGCACACAAATGGGCATATGGTGCCAATAAAATAAGTTCTTCCGCAGATGTGATTTGGTAAAAAAAGCGGTTTCCTTGGTTGTGATACCTGTAAAATAGGCCTAGGTTGATTTCTGGCCATAACCTTTCTCAAGTAAAGATTTGGACGCTAAAATCATACCTCCAGATGGAGAACTAATCTGTTTTTCTTAATTATAACAATGCCAGAAATGTAACAGGATGTGGATGACGTAATGGTTGGGTTCCTTGGTCGGTTAAGGCTCAACCCAGGCACCCTTCCGAACGACATCATCAATCATAAAATCAAGCTCCTCTGTTGTCAACTTTTGCAAGCAGAGATCTCAAGAGATAAGGAAGGATCTTAAAATTGGCACGAGGTAATTATTTGAAAAGATGTTTGGGCAACAGTTATTTTAAGAGGCAAAACATTATCTCTCTAATCTAAACGAAGAAAGACGGCAGAAAAAATACAATAATACTTGTAAAATAATTTCATGGGTGACACATCTAGATCTGCCCTATATTTTTCACCCACAAAATAAAAAAAAGGAATTGAGCACAGAATTGCAGAGATCCATCAAATTTTCAATTAAGAAATCACCCTTTTATCCTGTATAAAAAAGAATTTTTGTGGCCAGATGGAAAACAAATTCACATCCCTTAATTCCAAATTAACCACATATAACTTTCCCTTTCAGGTCTCTAAAGCACATCTCATTGCCTCTGATCCATAACCTAAAATCCATGAGAAAAAGAATCAAATTTTAAATCAACAAACCGTGCTGATATCATTTGTTCCTTTCGACTTACGGTTGGTAACTCAGATGAAACTTTCGATTTTAACGAAAAACATAAATGGTCACCTTGACTGGTCGGAAGAAAGCTGAAGAAGCTCACGGTATAAACATGGGGACGAAGATCAATGCCCAATTAGGATAAAGCTGATTTTGTATTGTGATTGAGTTTAATTCAATTCGATCTTCCACAAGGAAAATGATATTAGGTCCTGTTCAATTGATTGTGCAAAGATTATCGAAGGATGGCCAATCACTTTTTTGCTTCGGCAATCTCGAAACTTGTCAAATCACAAGGTCTTATAATTGAAGTTCTTGACACCTGCGTTATCAACCTTAGCCATGACGGATTGGGCTTTTTCTTCATTCTCAGCAATGATGAAACCATTGTGACCGAGCAATTTCACCCACGGCTCATTCAACTTCAGAGCGGCGCCCACAAAAAGTTCCAAAATCGAGCTCGAGTCGGAATTTTCCACGCTTAAGAGACCGGAACTATTTTCAAACAGGTACACACCAGGATCTGTAAAAAGATGAAACCAATCATGACTTTCACAATTTTTAAGGGCGAAGCTTGTGTTAGCAGGAAAGGACAAGGATTGCAAACATAGTCTTGCACATTTATGACTTTCACTGGTTCTCAAAAGTTATTCCATTGAATAATTTAACTTTTAAAATCGAATTTATATTTGTAGGGAGTATGTAGGTGTTGATTTAGTAGCATCCTTTAGGTTAGGTTTGGACTTTTTTTGTTCCAAATTCCTGACCAACCCTATATTCAAAGGGCTAGCCAGATCTGCCAACTCTAATTCGTTGGGAGATCAAATACTAAATGAAAATAAAATTAAGCAAAATGAATACGTTGTTCGTCTTGAACTGGCGGGATCCCTCCTCTAGTAGCGGTAAGGAAGCCCCCCCCTAAAACTTAGAATTCGGATGTGCACTACAGTATAAACACTGAAATAATGGCTTTAAACCATTAACTATTAGTTACAGTTGCAAGAGCAGCGTAAGCTGTATCAAAAGAAGTGCATTTATGGGTGAGTTGGCACCCGAAAATGCTTACGGTCGGACATAACATTATTTTTGTCCCGTTGCCGAATGACTCTTGGTTAATTTGCAAACATCTTTGGGGTTCAGGTGACTCCATCATGTGACCGCCCCACCATAGGGCATGTCAAGTCAAGAAAATTCGAGGAAAAATGTAGTCCGGCACCCTGATTTTGGGCCTTTAAGGGAGGGAGAACTAAGACAAACAACACAGCCAACTCGCACCGTCCGCCTATTGAATTTTCAATAATCGGGTGATTTTGAATGAGTTGTGTTACTAAACCCAACAAAATGAACATATTTGGTGTAATTCGGTAAAAGCACTATCAAATTGGCTCAACAACATAATGCTATTTGCTTGGACAAGCATGTAAAATGGAATTACTGTACTTTTATTGGGCTGTTATTAAAAAACCGCACAATTATCTGTAGCTTCTACATTTCGTCCATTTTTACCTGAAACAATATTTTCTCCAGCAATTTTTCCGCCGTTTCCTTTGAGGACATAGGCAAAACCGTGTTCAAGGTCTGAATCCATTGGGAGTGAGCAAACTGTCTTTGGTTCCACGAACAACCGTCCAAGAATGAATCTTGGCATGGCTTTAAGGCAGATGGGGGATTGGTAGATGTCCAGTTTACCAACCAGGAGGGAAAAATATCCACCTATAATGAAATGACATTATCATTCATCACCTTGTTTGTGTCTAGAACATATCTTGAACTGATTCAAACCTGGAAGCTGGATTTTGGGTACGTCAGCGGCCTTCACTTTTGAGATTTCAGGGTGGAACTCAAGTTTGTCTTGAGGGATCTTAACGATCGTTTGAATTAAGCGACTTGGTCCATCAACCTGAGTGACCTCGGAGTGACACAGCCCTTGGCCGGCCGAGACCGCATAGACACTTCCGGCTTCGTTGAACTCTCCGGAGAGCCCGTTAATGTTGTCCTCATCGGAGAAGGCGCCCTCTAATACTGAAGAAATGGCAATCAGCCCATAGTGAGGATGAAGTCCAAAGGGAGGTTTTCCTGCAATTTAGATTACATTTCAGGACTGAATTCACATGAGAGTATTTGTCATGATTTCACCTTTCGAAGCGCATTTTACAAACCAATGGCATGAAATTTATCTAGAACTAATACTTTTGGTAACTCGTTATCGCTCAGCGTTACCTTTTACTTTAAAGCAAACCATTTTTCCTGCTAGGATCCTGTTTTCTCGTACTTGATACGTAAATTTTCCTCTTATTTGAAGTTAGCTTATGTTCTTCCAATTTTTAAATAACTTCCCAGCTATTGGTCAAGGCCGATATATCTAACTTTGAATTGCGTTGATGGTTTTTAAGGGATTTAGTCGCTTTTTAATAAAAGGAAAGGATTGCAGTTCCATTTGTCTACAGAGATTGATTCATTACACACTCATGCCTCGTAAAAAAGTAAAGACATTACTCGTTCCAGTCGCCATTCCAAAAATCTAAATGAGTGAGATAGAATTCGACATTCGAAAAACAGAAAACGTCACACCAAAGATTTTTGAGTAACCACGGACTTCTAGAGATGTGGTCTGCAAACGGTAATATACTTATACTTGAAAGTAAGCACTTCAAAAGATCACAACATCGTGTCGAATTGGTGAACTTCACCAATATTTAGCCTAAAACTATGCTTGTGGTAGTCAGGAGACATGGTCAAAGCTATGTTGTAATCGCTAATAAAATTCAAATTTTCGGCCTGCTCTTGGTCGGCTACATGAACTATTGACATCATAACTTTGAAGCAAGCCAATTTGCAAGAGGAGAGTATAAAAATGACTTGCCTTCGATTGAAAAGATCTAAGTATCTTATTTTATTACATTATTTCGAAAAGTTGCTCTGCGTTGCTATGACCAAGAGCAGGCTGATTGGGCGGGCATCCCGTTCACAGTCCATATTTCTAGAAGTCCGTGGAGTAACTCACCGAAAAACACGGTGGCATACTAACTAGTGCTGGGGCGAGTCCTTTGACTTTTTGCCGGACTCCCCGAGTCCGGTATGGGGTAAGGCGAAAGACTCGAGCTCGGTAGAGGACTCGAGTCTTTTAGTAGAGTCAGGTGATAAAAGAAGACCCGTCTTGCGAAATTCTTAAAGATAAATCAATGTTTTTTGACGAGTCCGGACTCAACTCCTTTCAAAAAGAATGGAGTTCAGAACACTCGGACTCGAGTTCGGACTCGTTTTTCCTGGTGTGTGACACTTTTTACATTATGCCACATTTTTGAAAGCTGATTGGCGTGTGCTAGGGTACCAATTTCTTTTATAGTATACTAGTTTCTTTTTTTTGGGGCTGTGCCATCAATACTTATGTCTTCTGACTTGCGTGTGCCACTTGATTCTTTTCGTGTATCCATCCCAATTTCACTATAGAAATTACAAATATTTTAAAACCATCACCTCACCACGATTATATTTTTCATTATGACTGACAAATAAAATGGATAGGTTTGCCTCGAAATATCAAATGAATGCAGCCTTTGGAGCAAAACTTTGTGCAAAGATAGAAGCCCTCAAATAATATGTATAAGTTGAAATGTGAATTGCAAACTTGGAAGATCATTTTTGCAACTAAGTGATTGTTACCAATTGGCGGACAGACACAACAATAACAAAGAAATCTTAATGGAAAGAAGGGGGGATTCTCGCCCGGCCAGCGAAGTTAGCAATCACATCATCCGTGTATAGTTCCGATAGGCAGTGTTCTAGTCCGTATCAGTTTGGTTCTCCGTCAGTAAGTGTGGTTAGCGTGTAAGAGTTTCCTTGAGATAGGTCGGGGAAGAGAGTCGAACTGGGGAAACTGGGCTAACTATTACAACAATTCTCCACCCACTACACCACTACTCCTCCTTAACCCAAAAGCTTCAAGTTTCCATTAATTTTGAGGAGAGTAATAAAATTAAGGCCGCTTTTGGTCACATTAATTCCGTTGCTGGCAATTTTGTTTCTACTGCCTTGGGTGTTTGAGAGGCAAATTATGCATAAGCTTGGTGAATTTCTTGAAGACCATGAAGTCATTCCCCCTGGTCAGCATTTGCTTTTGCGTTGGTTCAAATTGCATATGAGTATTATTTAAAAATCTAGTAAGAACGTTTAATGTAGGTCAATACTTTTTTTGTTCAATACATGTCATGTTTTAAGTCTAAGCAATAATCAGCAGGGTGACAAGAAATTAGAACCCCCCTCAGAAATTTGACGTTTCGTCTCATAAGACCTGAAGTGTTTGATGGATCATTAATTAAAGTTTTGGATGAATTTGGAGACTTTACTCAACCATAAAACCAAAAATATATTGCAATTTCCATACAATAAACTTCAATGTCCTTAATTAAAATTCAGCTAAATTTCCATGCGTGACCAAAGTCAAGGATATTGATGCAGCCTTTGGAGCGCAATTTGGAAAATCATCTGCAGCAAATCAATCAATCAGCTGACTGGTGGATTCCCACACTCATGTGTTTTCATGACCGTTACATGATGTATTGACAAGTTCAAACAAGCATGAGTGGGCTGGACACAAGACACGCAAGAGTGGGAGAATAAAAACCTCAAAATGACCAAAATTCTTGGTAACAGGTACCAATCCAACCAAAAATGGCCTTAAATTCACATTATTTGGTAGTTACGTCTCCTGAGACGATATACATGCATCTTAAAAACCACATTCATATATGTACACTTTGGCAAGGTGGTGGCCAATGGCTTGGTTAGATGTGTCCAATTAGCACTCCTTTCCTATTCATGGCAAGACAAATTTGTGCAACTTTTAAATAGGATGATAAATATAATCCAAAAGAAAATGATTCGAACCAATTTTGTCTTGATGATCAAGTAGAGGTTCCAAACTCCTCCTAAAAAATCAAATTAGTTCTGTATCAATCGTTTTTATTTAAATGAAACAATATTTCTAAAAGGCACATCAATACATGACACCCTGTGGTATGGGCTTGACGAACCTGACGTAGAAAGTAAGCGTTTTAAAGCATATTACATAGAATGAACAACAGATCTGTTTTGCCTCTATCTGTGATGTCCTTGCCTAAAATGTGTTTAAAAGTAAATATGTAATTAATAAATAAACCTAGATAAAATAAGAAATGGTCAGGAAATAATTTGGTTACTTGGAAAGTGAATTCACAGTAATAAAGACTAGAAAATGAACTTTGAAAAAAAAAATGGGAAGGGGGAAAATATGACTGAGAATTTTTTTTTTAAATTAAAAGTATGCAGTATGCTTGTCGAGAAAGCCAGACAAACCAGTTTTTAGAACGTATTTGTAGCAGCTAAAGAGCTCTTTGATTATAGCTTCCCATTGTAGATGGCGCAATTATCAATCAGCCGCAATTGAAAATTACAGAAAACCTGTTATTATACGGTTTAATTATTTGATTATATAAGAATTAAGGAACCAATCGACCAATCAGATTATGATAGCTGATTGGTCTAATGTACCCGATAGAGGCACGACATGCTTCCTCAGAGGGCGTGTGTTCGAATCCCTCCCTCGGAGGCAACCTCAAATGGTACACTCTCCAATAACAAATGATATTGCTTATCCGAAACAAAAAGTACTCTCACCAAACCTTTCATATCGTTTCTGATGGGGCAACTCAAGCAACATTCAGCATGCCTCAAAAACAAAGCCCAAAAAGAGCCCATAGCTACTCAAAAATGCACATGTCTAACCATTTTCCCTCAACCCCGTCTCACCTTTGCCTTGGATGGAGCCCGAATCATCGCAGAGAACAAATGGATCCAAGACCTCTAAAGGGTGTTTCGTTCCTTGTCCCTTGAAATCCAGTGATCCTATGAGCCGGCTAAAGGGACCGGTTTTGGTGGCAGGCACAAATTTGATCACAGTCGTCATATTGGTTCCCACAGTATTGCAGATAATGATCCAAGAAAGGCCGATTCCCTAAGACCTCAGGTACAAGATTGATACTGGCAAGTTTTTATTGATTGTATTGCCAAGTTGCTCGCCGTTGCAGGAATGTTTGCCAGAAAGAAGCCAGTTCAGAGAGACAAAAACGTTTGAGGTGTGTATCTTGGACGAGTGAAAGGACTGTGCGGCAACGTACAGACGACAGACTGTACCGTGCTTTGCCTCCAACACTGTACGATGGCCAAACGATTGCCGAGTGGCTTTTGTTTTGGTGAAAAGTCTCGCCGAGCAAAAATGTGGGCTAGGTTGGGATACAGGCTCGCTTCAGTCATACGTCAAGATGTAGAGGGAATCTATTGAGCTTTGGTGTTTGGTGCTACATTGTCCAGATCTCTAAGCCTGTCTCGGAAAACATAGAGAAGAGGGGTGATTCGAGAACCAGGGATGCTGGATTTTGCTGAGCGTAATGGGTCAGTAAGTGAAAGATATGTGGGTCAAAAAGGGCAAAGTACGAGCATTGAAAAGAGATTTAAGAGTTCCTGTGCAAGATATGTTAATTCAACATCTCCAAGGCTGTAGATAACTTACACGGCAAAATCAGCAACCTCCGGTGACGGTTGAATTGGACGTTTCATGGACTTTCATAGACTTGGATGATCTTTGGAATGCGACCGATTGTTGAAATGGGTGTTAGCCGCCAGGGGGCGTTGCATATGGACTATTGTTGGGATCTCTTGCTTACTGGCGTCATCTAGAATATTATTTCATGAACAAGTCAAATACAAAGACATCTTTGGCTGACAAAAGTGGCCAACCATCTCTGACCTTATTCTTTATGCATCAATTCAAGTTTTGGATAGACAAAATGTTGGTTTTACATCTCATAATCCACAACCAGTGAATGAATAATGTATTCCTAAACGAACGATTGGGGCTCACAAGCCATAAAACCCCGACAAATTCAATAAAAGAAAATGCTCCAATTCAATTCAGAAGTTCTAAAATATTCATATTCTGGCATTCTGACGTAGCAGAATCGTATAGAATGTACAAACCGAATAAACATTTTTCCACACCATTTGCCATCCAGTCGTGATCAAACTCGTAATCACTGATCATTAAAGTACTCGAGTGTTTGGACTGTAATTCGTCGACCCATTTCGCTTCCCGTCAGAGGTTCATGGCCGAAAGAGGCCTCAGGCCGGCACACCGATCTTCCAATTACCTGACGTTCATGATCTCCCAAGCTCTAAATAATCTCACTGATTAGTTCAATGATTAAAATGGACAATACTCATTTCGTTCTGGTGACTCCTTACCTCTCAGAATCACATCAAACTTGAGCCTGAAGCGACAAAAGTGACCCCAAAAGAGCCTTGTCCATATGGAGTGAATCCAACTGATCCGCTTGTCAAAGAGAGGTAATGAAGGTTGGGAGTTTTGGGCATCAGGGATGCCATATGAATTTGTATGATCTCAAATAGGACGCAATACATGATGTTGGTATTCGGTATGATTGCCTGAAGGCAGTAATATATCTTGGCCATTGGTCAGATGCCAAGTGGTTTGAATCAAACTCCCTGAAATTTTAAGACCAGACTCGGCGAGCAAGATTGAAACACCATAATTCTTGGGGATTTCAGGATTCAGATTTCAAGCCCACCTGTTACAAAGCCATCTATTATCACGTGTCATCTTACTAAAATTAGAACTTGAAAGTGCATTCCCTCCAGCTCCAATAACTTAGCCGACGACAAAGTACATATCGCAACGGGAATTTAGGAGAAAAAACGTGGACAAAATTTGCCTACCTTACCATGTCATAGGTTCCATTTTGAACAGAATTTCAAAGAGGACATGGAATAATTGCCTTTGGAATTACCCAAGTCAATAATAATGGGTAAGGTATTCGTGATGCAAGTTCAAACTAAGTTATGAAGACACCCTTGAATCCAAATGAGTCCAAAAGTCTGCCCCTGACTATGTATATTTTGCTAAATTAATTTTGACATTGCTTCGCAGAGGTATAAGCAATAATCATCCAACAAATGAAGGTTTCTTGCGGAGGTTGTCTTTAATTCGACCTTGCACCTCCCTCTTGTATATTTAACATATTTATCAAAAATATTTAACATTGCATATATCCGGTCAAAACATGATTGGGCCAATCCTGCTTTCAGATTTGCCATGTATTTTGGGGCTTTCTGTCTTTCTCAATCGTGGATGGAATTAAGAGTTTTATAAAATACATTCTATATACTAACACTATGTAAAGTATAATATTTTTCAAGGTTTCAACCACACAATCAAGGGCTAGGTAGATCGACTAACTCTAACTCCTAATTGGATCAGATATCAAATGATTATAAATTTAAGCATGATGATTTAGTTGAGTTGTTGGGCATTCCGGTAAAGAAGTCCGCAAAAAAAGATGAAAAAAAGCAAAAAAGCTAGATTAACCTCACTTATTTGAAAGGTTTTCGACGATCAAAAATTCAATACTGGTAAATGCTCCTCGTTGAATCTTATGCATTGTGTTAGACACCGTCCCCTGAAAATAACCTCGCAAGGAATAATTTTGTCTACCAATAGCTCTGAACCGCACAAGTGTTATGAATTAGTATTGGATTTAACATTCCAAGTACGAGCTTAACAAGTGTACCATTGCCGGATTAGGATATCAACCATTTAATGGTATTTGATAAATCCTTTTCAATTACCTGCAATTCTGATGGGTAAGATCAATATCTCTAAAAAAATGTTGTGTCAAAGACGACCGTTCTCTTAATCCGTCGCATTTAACGTGTAGTTTTAAGTAAAAATCTACCGATTTTTTCTTTTTTTTACTTCGACGGCTTTAAAAACCACGTCATATCAAAGACTAATTCCAAAGGAAAATGTACTTTGGCCGAGCCATATTTGGTATCAATCCCCTTACTTAGCTTGATAGAGAGCTCATCCACAAGAAGCATTTCTCACTTCGAAAATAGTTCGATTAATCATGAACATTCCATGGAGTTATGGCGATTTGACATGAAACAAAATTGGAATGGGTGAGGTTGCGGTTGTGTCCGACGAGCCCTCTTAAATCAAAACAAAAAAGGCATCAGCTCAAGTTACATTGCCCCCAGACAACAACAACAAAAACACTGGCAATATCGGTAACAGAGCAACTAGATGTATTTTGAGATGAATAAATGTACGGGTTACACCCAAAGACCCCATAAAAATTGCTAATTGATAATGATCTGAGCGACGAAGGGGTAAATCCACAAGAAGCATTTCTCACTTCGAAAATAGTTAGGCGAAATGGCAAACACCTATCATGTGAACAAAGCGAACCAGCCGAAAGCTCTACAATTTATAAAAGCCGACCAAGTCAAAGAAATTACTACTTTAGAGTTGTGACTAGGTACGAAGTTCTGCGCATCTTAGCAAATTTACCAAACAAGTCTAGTTCGAGCTTTGATGGATTATCAAATTCTGTGGTAAAGGAGGTGAGAGACGCGATTGCAGATCCACTGACTCACTTGATTAACTTGTCGCTAATTACCGGCTATGTGCCTCAAGACTGGAAAATCGGAAAAATACTCCAATATTCAAAGGGGGCGATCGGGAGAGATATGTCCAATTACAGACCAATTTGTATCCTTCCCACCCTATCGAAAGTGTTGGAGAAAGTAGTATACAAACAAATATTTGCTCCTTTCGAAAAAAACCTATGACCTCAAGCCAATTTGGTTACCGCCCCGCCCATTCGACTACTCATGCTGTGCACAACTTCCTACAAAACATTTTCAAACGTAGTGACAGCAAATTTTCTTTGTCAGTTTTTATTGACCTGAAAAAAGCTTTCGACACTGTTGAGCATGCAATTATCTTAGCAAAGCTGGGACATTACGGATTTAGCCAAAACGTTACCCAATGGGTCCGAAATTATTTGTCAGGTAGGAAACAGAGGGTGGAGCTCGGCAATCACGTTTCTCATTTTGCTCCTGTGACCTGCGGAGTGCCTCAAGAAAGCATCTGGGGACCGCTTCTATTTTTGATATATGTAAATGACCTTCCAAATGTGACACCTTTTAAAACCACCATGTACGCGGATGACACCACTCTTCAACATTTCGGTGACGATCTCGGAACAATGCAAGAGGAATGTACTGTATGGTTTGGTGATCTGGTTGAATGGTTCGAAGCAAACAAACTGTCGATCAATCTAGAAAAGACTAAACTCTACTATTGGATGGTCGTCACAAAAAGGGGTCTACAGATTTCCACTTGATAAGCAACGGGAGACAAATTGAACAAATTGGGATGGGGCGCACAGAAACCGCAATAAAGTTCCTAGGTGTATATTTAGATGAAAAACTGTCGTGGAAAAACCATGTGCTAGAGGTCGGTAAACGAATGAGACAAACCCTATTTACGCTTATTATGGCAAAAGACGCCCTTCCGCAAAAACTACGACTGGTTCTATACAAGGCTCTAATAAAAAGCAAAAATGGATTATTGCATTGAATTTTATAGCCATAGCTCGGCATTGAATAGCCTATTGACTTTGCAAAAAAAAGCCATCAGATGGATTGTCAGGGCAAAGACGAAAGCACATACCGGTGCATATTTTAAAAAACTAAACGTATTACATATTAAGGATCTAGCATTAGTAGCGCAACTGAAATATGCTTATTCTTTACTTGAAGGAATTGACGCCTAAAATCATCAACACTTTTTCATACAAAGCACGAGGGGAGGAGAAATCGTCATTAACCTTCCATTTGCTCGCAAAACTTGGCTGCAAAAGCTACCAGACTACTCTCTCGCGCAAACATGGAACGAATTTCAAAGGAGAAATCATGGGAGTAAGTTCGACCTGCTGTTGGATTCGAAACGATGGATAGGGCGTGTCAAAGATCTAGTCATCAGCTCATACTCAACGGTCTGTACGATTAAAGAATGTTTCTCGTGTAAAGGATCTGGGGTTTCCTAGAGTTTGTGACTGGACCGTGCCTCGGATTTTGTCCTCGACTGACCTGCCCTAAGACCAATGCCGGTACCTGAAGCCGTAAGATGGACACAACAACCTTATCTGTCCCATCCATGATTCATTGAAAACAAGCCGTCACGGCTTACATGGATCAATGGTCTCATTTCATTTAATTTCAAAACACTCTTCTTCTGAAATACTAATACTCGAGACCGAAATACATACATACATATTTGTATCAGAATTGAACAGATTTGCTTTCGTCATGATTAGTTTGTATGTTGACAACTTGACGGCTAATAAGCTATCGCATCGGTTTTATCCTTGAAAAAATAACTTCATTGGCAAACGATATACATGAAACTTAATATAATGTGGAAATAAATCGTTAAACATAGGACATAAATCATTCAAGGATAAATTTAGGCGTCTTGTTGTTGTATGACTTACGTACACAATTGAGATAAATTATCAAAATTGATTCGGTTAACTTTTTCCGACTCGAAAAAGGAGAAAAATCAAATCTTGCTGGCACAAACTGATAAATACTAACTAACCAAGGACCTGAATTCAGATTGCAATCATAGTAAAGTACAAATGATGGGTTAAGAAAACGAGAGTAGAATTCTTATCACAGATCATAATTTCGTCCTTGGATGTGTAACATACCCAAATGATTGATCAATAGCATAGATTTGACCTGTTGACCTTGCCAATCCTTGATGTGATTCTCTTCCCTAGGGGCTACCAATCTTGTATTTTTTTATTGGAATTTCATGACCAACGAGGAGTTCGCCTAGCGTTAAATTGGCTTTGTGTGTTCAGTAGATACATGTGTGGTTCTAATTGCCACCCAAGGTGCCTACGTCTTATCTTTAATGCCTTATTGCAATATGATGATATGACCTTGAGAAGGTATAGGAGCTCAATTTAAAAAAAATCCAGAAAGCATCGGTAAACCGGACCCAAGGATGGTCCGATCACAATCTTGTTTATGATGCTTGGTCAGATATGTGAAGAGAAAAAAAATCAGTGAAGGTCTGGTTTACGGTGGATGGACAGATATTTGGGATTTGATGAACTTGGCCAAGATGTACGTCCAGCAAGTATTTTGATGCTCATAAAACGTAAAAGGCAGAGAGAGACACGACAGAAGTTGGGCCTCGTTGACAAATTGACGGACAAACCGAAAATGACTTGGAGGCATTTTTTGAGCTCAATGCAATATTGATTCTATTGTATGTAGGTGGAAGAGACGAATCGTTATCTGGCCACTTCTATTTCGAGGTGCAGCCTTGTGCATTATGCAATTGCAAGTGCTTGTTTTGTTGGTTTGTGACAAAGGGAGGGAAGGAGGGGGTCCTCTTTAAGTGATTAGATGGAATTCAATTCTCCTGAGAACGGTTTAAGATTCAAATTTGAGCGGTATAGATTTTTTATTACAAGTACGACGCAATCAAGTAGTCCAAAAAGCGTGTAAAGTTGGTCCACTTGAGCTCAGCAATGTTTGAAATTTCACTTCCATTTTTTCCTAAATATCCCCCCCCCTATATCAACAGGGTTTAAAGATATGACTCGTTCAAATAATATTTTGGGAAAGATCATAATTTTGTGAACACATGACCTCCCAATGGAACAGAGGTTGCGTGATATGACCTGCTTTTATGTCCCGCCCATCAATAACACTACAGAACTAACTGTTGAAAGAAAGCTCAGCATCTCAAACTTATTATCTCGGTGCTTGAACGTACAAATATATCTGAAATCCCTTTGCGTAACTAAACTACATAAAAATGGTCTCGTAATTTTAAATTTGGAAGCAGTTCTTTGAAGAGGTTTTCAAGGCGTTGCATGCGGGCTTGAATCTCAAGTGTCTCAACGAAAGGTAATGCGAAGAAGTGCATAATGTCTTAATGAGGAGTACCCAACCTACCCTAGCACATCTATCTATCACCAACCACTAACCAAGGGATTGAGGATTGCAATGGTCGTTTATCTTGATGCATTTGATCTTGATCTTGCGGGTATTACTTTTGGGCCAAGATCCGTTCTCTCGGATGGAATAAACGCCAAATTGCTACCTTGAAAAACTAATCTAACATGGCATCGTCCGATTGGAAATCACAACGGAATTTTTCTTATCCTTGATAGAAGAACTAAATCAGAGGAAATGTTTTTACATTTCTTATGCATTAGTGAAGAATAACAACATTGAAACGTCACTCGTGATAGATAATATTTCAGTAATGAGAAGATTATTAGGCCATCTTTAGAAGCACCAATATTGTCTTTAGAGAACTGCCCTGTAAAACCACTCAATATGCGTATCAAGTTCAACAATCAGTTCAATACTTCATGGTCAAACTCTCCTCAAAAGAAACATCTTAATGGAGCGGTCATTAGCGAATTATCGCATAAGGAAAAACGACCTGCTCAATGACTTCAAGTGTAATCTATCGCTTGAGTAGTAAAGAGGCTTTTTGATCCAAATGTCAGTGGTTGAACGAGTTCTTATACCTTGTCTCAGAGAGATGAAAGTGACCTTCCTTCAGGCCGATAGGTAATAGGTTTTTTGTATCCACAACGGACTGCAGGGGCACTTTTTACTGCTTAGTGAGTAAATCAGGCCCGCCAAAAGGCCCCGCTATTTTTGAGGCACTCAAACACGGACGGATAGTTTCTTCATCATTAGTTACTGGAGTGAATTATTTCCTGAAGGGCGTCAAGCAAGGCAATCTGGTGTTCCGCTTTCCAACTGGGGTGCATAATTGGCAAACTAAATAATTATCTGGGAAGAAAGAGATTAGAGCTAAGATATTAAGGAAGAAGAGATCGAAATTGGATTAGGATTAGGGTAGATCTTCATGATTGCTCTTAAATCCCTCAACTAATCTTAATCTAATCATGAGCTGGGATCATTTGTCAATGTCGGTTTAGGCTTACTTTGCTCATACAGAATAAATTCAATAATTGATTTCGGCCTCGGTGGTTTGACTTCTTATTTTCTGGCCTGATTTTTTTTTTCGAGTCCGAGAAAAGCCGTGTCATGTTTGGTAAATATTTTGGTAGAGAGACTCATATATGTGGAATTCATGGAAGCGAAAAGCCGAGGGCAAGGTGTCCAAGTCATAAATGATGAGGCCTAGTTTATCTGGCTCTTTTTTTGGCCACGACAAGAATTGAAGATCTGCATGAAGAGAAGCAAGCATTGACGAAGAGCGGAGATATACGAGGGTGGATTTTAAGGTGAGGCAAACGGTCGTGACGTTTAAAAACAATGGAACGGTTAAAGCGTTGATGATCTCAGCATTTAATGATATGATGTGAAACTAAACGTGAATGACAATTTTAAGCATTGAAACTTGTCGATTCAGTGTCAATGGTCGTTGGTCGTAAAATTACGTGAAAAGGAAGAGCATACGATTGGCATATCTGGTATTAGAATCTTTTAAAACATGAAAGTATGTTTTTTAAATATTTGATGTGTAATTTTCTTAAAATTCAAAGACAAAAATACCTATTCAAATCCAAATACGTGTAGGTATTAAACTAATTTTCAACGAGAAGATAGATCGAGTTCTCTAAAATATCTAAAGTGGAGACGCTTTTTTCAAAACTTCGACATACATTTGTACTTTGTCAAGGCTCGAAATATTACTCCACATTCTTTAAAGTTCTGTACCCAACGAAGACAAAAAATGATCTAGAGCATTTTAGAATTGTGACAGAAGCTAATTAGAGGAATGACGTTTCAAAAAACGACACAAGAGGTATTCAAAAATGCCGACGAGTCATTCATAGACATGTCGTGCGTGATGCAAGAACGTAGTATTTCAAACCTAGTAGTCATTTTAGCATAATGATTGTTAAAAGGTGAATCTCGGGACGAAAAAAGGAGTGGGTTGGATGGACGCTCATATTCTAGAACTCTGAATGCCCTATCACATCTCTCAAACAATATCCAAGCCGAAAGTGGTAGGGGGTTATGGGGTAAGGGGAATACAAAACCAATAAACTGGACTATGGCCATCAATTTTTGCCCCGTCTCCAGGGCAATTTGATGGACTAGAACTATTGAAATAACACCCTCAAAGGATATCTCCTTGTAAACAATGTTTTTCCGAGAGAGATAAGAGTCATCAAACAGTTCTCGATTTTAGATAAGCACTCTCTGATGGATTTTGAATAACAACTCTCGGATATTTATGTCTTGATCGGCTTCTTCACAAGTCATATGAACACTTAGTCTAATAGGATTGTCTTTAAAACATCATCTGGTGTGAGAAGCATCAGACAATATTTCAAATGATTTTTTATGTTGATGTGAATTGTCTTGGTGCCGACGATGCAAAATGAACATGAGAGCCATACATCAATGTCGAAGGGATTCGTCTCCCTCCAGCACGAAGGGGAGCATTCAAAAGAGGATCACGAAGAGATTAAGAAGCTTTGTTTGACATTGAAGATCCAAAAATCACCTCCACATCCCTCGATGCAGAACCATCCATGTGGAAGTACGCAGTCTGATCTTAAATTCCAGGGTCCAGGCTTTCAAGGGGAGCGAATTGTGCAAGGTCGTAGCCTGCTTCCTTGAAGGACGCCAAATAACGCTAGACACATTAACTAATTGCTCGCCACACATCAATCACGGATCAAATCGCGCAAACCGTCAAGGTGTCAAGCAAACCATATGGGTGGGCATTTTTTAAAAAAGAAAAGCTGAAAAAATCTTGGCTCGAGTTCAAATTGCTCCAAAGGTGGCCAAAACCTTAGCAGGCTCTATGGTGGTTACGTAAGGAGCTAACCAATGCAAACCTGGCTTCAAACCTATTAACACCTCTGGCATTGATTGAAAACTCATTCAAATATTTTGGTAATTTTCCTTGTTGACAAAGATTATTTTTTTAACTTCCAAACAGTGGAGTTCTGTTGGTATAAAAATAGGTCTTGAGGAAAGTGTGTTATTCTTTGAATTATTGTGAATGGAATTATAAGTGAAACCACAGACTCGCTTGAGGTCCATGCCAAATTGGTTGGCTTAACTTCAACGAACTTGAATGGAATTCCAAATGAGGTGGAAGAGGCAACACCTAAAATAGATCATGGTAGGTTGTACATATGTAAATGGAAAATCAAATTAAAATTCAATCTCAGCACTCACATCTCATTTTAGGAATCCCAATCTGGAGTGAAGTAGTCTTTAAGTAAGGATCCCTAAAGAAATGCAGATAATGCAAACTTTTTTGCACCATTTATCTTTTAAGATCATGCCAACGTTTTGGACGATTTTATAATGCTTTGCATTAAAGACGAATGACTTGCCTTTTAGGCCTTTGAGGATCTTGTCGTTTGCCAAGTTTAAAAAATTGACCAATAAATGTTACATCCAATCTTAAATGGGCATACGATTGATAAGCCAAAATAGACGCAAATATAAAATCGGTCTCTTTCCCTTTTGATTGACGAAATGTTTTTTTCTGATTGTGTGTCGAAATTTTCTAAATTGAACCGCCCGCCTTTTGAGCACCACATGCTTGTTTATTCAATGCCTTCATTTATCCCGACAATTTCTGGACTTCAGGATCGCTAACGTTTTCTACTATTTCTTGCAGGTAGAAACCTTGTTGCCATAGAAGTTAAACTACATTTATCTGCATCTTCTGTGTTGCACTAACCACCACTCTCGATCATTGCGCTTCACCTCAAAAAATACAGAACGCCGTGTAAATCAAGCGAAGGATGATCGATCTCGTGTTGCTCTTGAAGCGCCATCCATGTCTGAAAACACCGAGATTCCTCGGGCAATCTTCGAACACGATGCCATTTACAATTTGTGGCTCTGAAAATGACACTTGAAGGACCTTCCCCTCAAAATATTGGAAGTGATAATTCGTGATTCGAGAGCGATTGAGAAGCGTCTTTCAGGATGTCGCACTTTTGCTCTAGGTCCTCATTTTCCTGTCAAGATTGCGATCTTTGAACTGTCTTCCATTCAGGATGGAGGATGAAATATTAAGGATCGCTTGTGAAGTGCTGACTGTTGACCTATGTACGTATGCTTAACGCACTCCATTTCCAGCCAAGTTTACAACGATACTATTTCATTTCTCCTGTAGCTATAAGTATGTATGCCGACAAGGTCAATGGAATGAAATGAGTGTAGAAGTCAAATATAGGCCAGGGGTGGGATGTTGGTGTAATTTCAAAACATCTTTATCAATCAATGGAGTTTAATGAATAGAGGCCCGTCATCGTATAATCATGCTTGGAGTTTGAACAGGTCTAAGATTAATTGAGCTTCAAAATCGGCAGACACGACGAACAAGGAGGCCTGAAAGGTCATCGGTACATCGATATTTCAAAGCAATCAATGGATACAAGGATTTTACGCAGAATAGAATCGAGCACCACAAATCTATTTCGAAGTTGAGTTGTATTCTTCAAATTTCACTAATAAATGGCACCATTATTGGCACAAACAATGGTTTTCCTGCTTAGTCGCCAAACAAGGTTGAAAATATTGGGCCAAAACGTTGAGAAATATATTAGTCATATTATGTATTTAAAGATATGCATCAGGGTCACTTACAATTGACACTGACATAGCAGTGAGCTAGCTTACTTGAATATTGTAAGGGAAATGAATGTAGTGCTATGGAAATAGTTAAGGGTATGGTGCGATATGACCACAACAATACATATGTACATATCTAATGTCCTCATGTTTTTATTGTTTTGATTTAGTATCGAACTTGTCCAAGAAAGCTCTTAAATTGAAAGACTTTTTGCTTGGGTATACCTGACCAGTTGCGAAAATAAGGGTGTTCAAAATGCCAAACAGAAAGGTCAAGGGCTTTAAGAACCAGATTGCCAAATCTGTTCAACATTGGTCATTCCTTAGGATCTCGATCTTCTTAAGTGCTTTTTTTTCATTGAGCTTAAACCTGGAAAGGAGAGAACAAAAAAACTTCGCTCAATTCGAGGGTTGCAATAATTCTAAGCAAGTTTATTTGTTGGGAATCCCATAGTTGCGATCACATTTAATGCCAAACTTGAGCTTGAATCCAAGATCAAGCTTCCATTAAGGAACTATGACTATCTCTTCTCAGCAAGATACGTTGTGTTGCTATTGTACTTGCATTCCACATTCCCTAAGAAAATCCAGATATTTTTTTTTTAAATCTTCAATGGCCAATGGAAACACATTTTCGAACCATAACTCTGATCTTGTCAATATCTGCATTCCTACTTACCAAAAAGGATTCAGCAGATTTAAGACAAGATCTTCAGCATTCAGACAATCGACTGTTCAAGACACGCTCTGCGGTTTTTGCACCGGACAATTTATGAAGCCACGATTCGCAGCTTCTAGAGTTGTCAAACAAATCTTTTCTTCTGTGTTGATTGCCAGACACATGTTCGAAATCTCATCGGCCAATCACGGAGTCTAAAACGGGTTGGAAAACGCATCTAATTGGAGTTATGGAATGAATCTCGTTAAGTATTTCACCTTTCATCTCGAACACACTCTTAGGTGTAGGTCTATATGCATGTTCTGAGTTCAAGGATGACATTATTTATGTTTTTGAACACGTCGAATGGAGGAAGGACATAGATTCTACGCGTTTTCGAGATCCTAAAGGCAATATCTTAAAAGATCCAGAAATGGATTGAAATGTGAACGGTAGACAAATAAAACATAAAATATATTTTTTATTTCTGTTAAAAAAGACAATTTAAACGCACTTTGATATTTGTTTTCCTTTTTGTGTTTAGCTGGTAACCTAAGTGTGATACTAGTTATAGGGCATGTTAAGTGAAGGAAATTCAATAAAAGTGAAGTGCGGCAACCCTGATATTGTGCATTTTGAAGAAGACAAATATTACAGCCAACCTGTACGGGGCATAGACTGAATTTGTCATTTAATTCAGTTTCCCGGCTGTTGAAGCAAAAAGTACTTTTGATATTGAACCAAGATTTTAGTGCAGTGATAGAACTGCTCAAAAAATGACGCATTTTTAAGTTTTGTAGCACAACTCACTCGATAGTTGAAAATTCAATTGTATTCAAGAACGAGTGCAAGTGCACGTTGGCAACAATGTTTATCTTTTCATTTCTCCCTTTTCAAAATGCTAAAAATCAGTGCTGCCACACAACGTTTTTCTTGAATTTCCTTTGCTTCACGTGCCCTATTACGTAATAATTAAGCAAGAAGAAAATACCGTACACGAGGTATTTAAACAGCCACTTTTTCGTACTCAATTTATCTTTTGTTAATATCGAGAGAGTTATTCGCTGTCTGGTTTTTTGAGTGAAGCACAATTCGTTATCGGTCGACAGTTATAGGCGTCCTTACTTTAGTCTCTTGAGCATGAGCGAATTATCGTGTGAGTTCCGAGAGAGATGACGTCTTTTCATTGATCAAAGTCAAGCACTCTTTGAGATCTCTTCCCGTCCAGTGAACCCAAATGGCCTTGGTCTTAGGAAAATGAGACTGTGATTGATCACTTGGTTCCTAAAAAACGCCCAAACAAACAAGAGGCCTAAAACCATTATAAGCCTGATTGTCCATTTCACCTTTGTTCAGTTAAATAAACCATGGCGCTCGTTAGATGATACATTCAACAGGATCTGTTATAGTGAATTGAATTTTTGCAAAGGTAAGGAAAATGCCGGTTGAAATCAAGGTACAAGTCAAAATATCTAACTTGTACCTGGCTTTCAATTACTACAGAACATGGCATTTTAGCCTTGAGCTGTTTTGAATCTTTTATAACATTGTTCTTCTCTCGCGTAGGAAATCAAACCAAAACCTGCTGAAGTGTAATCTTTTGCATTAGCTTTTGAAATTAATTTAAATCGGAGTTTTTTACCAAGCCTCGAGGTTTGACCGATGACTGATAACCAAAACGCTCCAAATTTGAGATGAAGAAACAATTGATCTTGTTTCCTTCATTTTGCGTGACAAAACAAGAGAGTTTTTTTCTAAATTGGGACACATTACTTTTTACATAATTCCGTTCGTTATCAGACATATTCAATTATATATACTATTCACTCACTTCGAATTGTGCATACCTCTTTAGACCAGACAAATATCTTATGTCATCCATCCCTCAACACCTGATTGACCTAACATTTTCTGACAAGTTAGGCACTAATCAGCCAAATCACGTCCCAATCAAACCTGAAACGGTCAATACCTCCTCGTTTCAAAATCTCAAACGCAATAATAAAACACAACGAGTCCAGTCAAGCCCAAAGATTGGCTTTTGCAACGCAGCGATTCTCTGAACTTCATCTTTGAGCGTACCTTTTTGACTGACCACGCCTTCAAAATCTTGAATCGGGAGGTGTCCATTCCAAACGAGTAGATCAGGGCTCCCAGCTGATATGATCAGGGTGGACGTGGATGCCCCAGTGAGAGGCTGAAAGCGCTAAATCCATAATTAATAAGCAATTTCGATATTTATTTTGTCCGTATGGCATTCAACCATGCGAATCTAAGGGCGCCTTTTTCGACCCACTCACGTGTCCATCATGGTATTGCTTTTTGTCCATCGATTTTTTTGTTGTGTTGGTCTCTGGACAAAAAGTGGAATGCTATGCCGATAAAAACATATAGTTAATAAGATACTTTTCAGTATTGATTGTATATTAAGAATTAAAAGTTGGGTGATTTGTAGGAGGGTAATTTGAACAGCTTTCATTAAACAATGCAAAGTTTTGCAAGACCATTAATGAGACCATTCACTGGACCGAGTTTCCTTTGACGAAAAAAGGGACGAAAAATGCCCCTTTCGAAAAGGTTTCAAAAGATTGATTTGACAATGCCAATTATCTACTTTGGAAATTTGACGGCCAATTGAACAAAAGATTCGACCGGTTGAGTGACCACCACTATTGCAACCCTTATCTTTTTTCTATGTACACAATGCTTTCCTCGAGGCGTAATATCGTTTAAACGAATATCCCAATCATTAAAAAGGAACTCAGTGATAGAAATGAAAACCGTGAAGCTGTTAGGGTCCTTGTTAACAATATTGGTTGATATCCCACGTCAGTAGTATCAAATCTTGAAGAAAGGAATACCCGAGATGGCTCAGTAGCCTTATCCAGACAGAGGGTCTTACGAACTATGGTTTACGTTATGTACTTCAGAGGGCGCTTTGTGAATCAGCCCTAACCAAATAAAGGGCCGATTGGGCCGATTTCTCTTTATTGAATTAGAATGCGTTTCTGTTGTGTTTGGCTAATTGTATCGAAATCCCATGAACAATTAGAGACCCGGGTCAAATAATGTCCGGAACAGAAGTTGCTTTCATGGCATGTCACGTTTAGTTTATTTAGCAATCCACTGTGCTTCTTCCCGTTCTGTTTGGGCAGTCTGACGTTGCCAATAAGGACACTTATTGGGTCCGTCAAGAAACAGCTGAGTGATGACGTCATAAATTTTTTTGACGAAAGTTGTGCTTTTGAGTTGAGATAAATGTTCTTTTGAATTGAGATAAATACAGAACCTGTTTTGAACAAATGTTTCTTGCGATGGAATCATAATTTGGTCCATTTTGCACTTGCGCCAACGGTGTTAATCACAAAATTCTCCAAATTCTTAAATCGAAGAATGGGGTAAATCCTTGCAATTGAACTAAATATAAACAAATCAAGAGAAGAATGACGGTAAAGCTGACGTCTGAGACTACCAAACGCCTGAAGTATTTTGGATTGTAAGAAGCTAAAACTAATTTCATGGTATCTATTCTTCAACTCACTGGGTTTGAACCCAAGGCCACTGAGACAAGGTTTCACAACCATGAAACATTGTCCATAGATTTCTAGACACTGGATGTCGGACGACCGACCACTCGGCTGGTAAAATATTACAATGGATGGTCTCTTGGGAATTGATTACAAACCGGTTTATTGTACTGTTTAGCCAACCGAGTGGTCGGTCGTCCGACATCCAGCGTCTAGAATTCTATGCATTGTCATATACCAAAACGCTGCCTCATTCGTAGTTGTTTGGTATCATTCGTTAATGCTTAGCTACTTACATGAATTATTATTGAGTTGTTAGAAAGTTCTATTTTGGCCGGCCATAACCCAGGTTTGGGCAATCATTCCCTACCGCAAAGCACTTTACGTTTCAGATCATTGATGTTTTAGTTTAAATATTTCAACGTTCTTGAAAATGGACGTCTCTCTTGATATAGCTTTGCTATAAATTTGCCCTCGACGTCTTTGAATTTGCCTGTAAAAAGGTGCAATTTTAAATTATCAAGTTTTAGCCATTACTCCATAAAAATGGTGGATGATAGATCCCGTTTCTTTGGTCAAAGTGAGTAACTATTCAAAATATTCAAGAATACATAATTGCATTATTCGACACAACTACTCTTAAAATCTAACCGGGCAATATTTCTGAACAAATTGAGACAAGTGAAAGGCAGTCAAAAGGGCAAACATTTACAAATAGACAAACTCTCGAATAAACGAAGGCAGGAACACTCAAAAGCCTCAAGTTCCTCTTAAGCATCTTAAGCCTGTCCGTATTAAACTTGCTTTTCTTACGATTACGAATACACCCGTATTTTAAACTTTTTTAGCTTTAAAATTTTCATTACAGAGCCCTGAATAACGTGTTTGGGCTCCTCACATTGGATTAACGATTGGCAAAATTCTGATTGAAATTCTAGATTGATGCTCTTTCTGGAGTTGAGCCAATAAAATGATAGCAAATATACCATGCTTCAATATCATATGTATTTTTTCGTTTGTCGTAAAGAAACAACATTTTACAGAGTCGAACGCGATCCCTCAATTTTCCATGTTGATCTCAATAGTACGGTTTCTTAAGTGAGACGTGAGAGGTTAATCAATTCAGAGGCAATTTGACAACTGGGTACTGGGTTTGGACCAACCCATCAAACAGAAGCATAACCTATTGCATTGAAATATTCGACGTCTTTTCAGTTTGACATAGCAAGCCATTCTGAATCTCTTTAGACTTGGGAGCTCCCCAAGTTCGAGGCTCATCTTTCGGAGGCACACCACCAACAGTTTCTTGTGGTTTCGTAGATCTCAAGGAACTTTGAACGAGGAGAGAGGATCGCTTTGCAGCAGCTAGTCTGGATTGTGTTAGAGTTGCTAATTGGTCAGATTGTTTCCTATCGGGTGAAACGCGTTGCCTCTGCTTCAATCGGTCTTCCTTGATTTGGTAAAGGCGTTCCAGATCTTCTTTGGGCAAGATCGGACAAGATTGTTCCGCGGTTTTACGTTGGCTAAGACCTTTCTTCGTGCGCGATGCTCCGTTTCCCTTGGGAATTTTGGGTTTGGTTTTGGTCGAAACTTTTGGCTTCACCGATCCGTCGTTCCGGAGTTTTTGCATAAGCTTCCTAAGGCTTTGAGATTTCATGATAAGAGTTAGTAAACGCCCTGTTTTCGAGGACTTGAAGTGAACTGGGTATGTAACTGCCAATGAGAATCCTTTTATATTCTTGTTTTTGGATTACAATTGAATTTATTTCCCTTGGGAAGACGTCAAAACATGAGCCAATGGTGAGGGAGTTAACCGGTGTTAACACTGTGTTGAGAATGAAGAAATTTGCTCGATAGAAGTCATGACCTCTTTTCTGATCCTGGATTAGACTTTGACCACTGGTGTCTCATAAAGAGAAATTGGTAAGGACGGATCTCAAATTAAAATTACCAAACTTTGAACTTGTTATTGAAAACATCGGGAACGGTTATATTATTAAAGCAACACTTCTGGCGACCTACCAAGCTCCCAAAATTACAAGGGTTGCGTGAACGGCTCTCATCTGTTGACCCGCTGAAAAGGGTTTATTACTGTGCAAAAGCGTGGTTTTTGTGTGTCCAAGCAGAACTTTTTCATGTCAAAAGTGAGCAATACCACATGTTTGATAGGAAATCATACGACAAACAAGGACGAAACTTTGCCATAAACCAAAGAGCGGCACAGGAGCCAATATGCACATTTTACAATTATTACCTTAAAAAAGTGCCGTTTTGTGGTTACAAGAGATAAGATAAAAGACAAAGAGTTCTTAGATGTAAAAATTAAACGAGGAAAAATTCTGATGAAGATGGCCTATACTTAGGTTTTTTTTTTTAACATTTGTCATAGCATTCTAACATATATCATAATCGTTTTGACAGTTTTGTTTTTAACAAAGTCTAATGGTATTTTTTTTTATTTTTCGCTCCGATTGCCATTTGATGATGGGCATTTTAATATCGGATATTACTGCTCCGTGTCAGAAATATCATTAATTCTTAACTCACCCTCGGTTCATTCTGCTTATGGTCAAAGCAAAAAAAACTATCAGGTGTTCTTAGTTGCACACATACTTCACGAAGTTTCCATTGAATGAATTAGAATATTTCTAGAGTTGGGGAATGTGTTCAAGCACTAATACTTTGATTCATTGACTATCCATCCTCTGTAACGTTTATTACTAATGGCATTGAAAAGGCTCTTACACAGTTATGCATGGTCATTTTAGATGATCAATTCAAATTTTCTGGACCCATGAGCCGAGGGAAACCATATTTAACAACTGAAAGTTTTATGTGTTCCTGATGAGCCAACCACCTGATGCCAGCCGTCGACCACGAGTTCATTGAAACAGTAACAAATTGAGTTCATTATCATGCATCAAATTGAGCCGAAAATGCCAGTGTTGAATATTAATGTCCCCATTATTGCGATGTTAGCTCCTGGCAAGATATTCTGAAGGCAATTGCTCTTGTTGAGGTTGCAGATTGGCTACCATTCGCACTGAAGGTTTAATTGCTCTCCAACCCTGTGTAAACAAGAATATTGAACGAGATTTATGGCCACAATCAGTTTCGCCATATCGGCCACACTGATCGCAAACACGACACGTCAAAGAGCGCCAAATTTGAATGTCAGCTTGAACGAGCGAAAACACGCTTCGAAAAAAGATCCACCAAAGAGGAATTCGACAATTTTGAAGCTGAAAGGGTCGATGGTAATTCTCTTCCATCCGAACCTGAAGTGAATAGAACCAATCGATTATGACTTGAATGTCTTGTCAGTGATGAAGTGGAAGCTAAATGAAGCCAAGTATTTGGCGATGACAAAGGATGAAAGAGACGGGAGAACGTTCGTGCACTAATTTTCAAAGCCTGTCATTACATCCACTTAATAACCCCCTAAGGATATTGTAGTCGACAGGGGTTAACGAAAGTGGGATTATTGCACAACAGGAACTTTTTGTTTTCGGGTGGAATGCCAATCATGACCACATATGGATGCAAACCGTTGGCAAGCCTATCAAATATCCAAACCATTCGTAATTATTGTATTCAGGAATAAATACGAATGACCCAAGAACAACGTTGGTTTTGGCAAGGATTTGAACCCCCTGGATAGAGAATGGTCATTGATTCATGGTCGGGGAAAAAGTATTTAGGGCCTGAATTGATCAACGCTGAAATTCAAGCCGATTAAACGCATCGATTGTCAAAAGCTTGGCGGGGGAGCAAATAGACTAGATCGCGTAAAAAATCAAGATCTTTTCAGGGTTTCTTCTATTTCCATTTTAAAGACCATTTTCCTGGTTGATCGTTTTGTGATGAATAATGTCGGTCATAAAATGTGTCTTTTTGTACCTTTCGTTCCGAGTCCAAGCTTTTCACGCACATTAATAGCCACAAAATGGCTTTTCAATCTAATTGACAGTTTGGTGCAAACGCATTCGGCAATTGAATGAAATGGTCCTTATGATTAGATTAGCATTTTCCAAAACAAATGATCTTGCCAAGAAAACCATAAATGTCAATGTTGAGGTTGGTCCTTTTTTCATGGCCAGATCAGATTCCAATATGATTCTCTCGTGTGCATCACTTTTAGGAGCGGTAAGTGATATTGCCCTATTCATGTCTTTCTCGGTCAAGATCTCAAAGTTAGGATATCAAAAGTATCGAAACCATTTTCCGCCCCTTTCTACAAAAGGCGTTCTTGCATGTTAATTCTTTCGTTCATATCACCGAGAAAAAAAAAGACTGAAAATGTAATGTCCCACAAGGATATTCATTGAACGAAATTAAAAAGACAGCATTAAACAGACAATATAGTTAATACATTTTATCCATATTTGATATTTGAAAAAACATACCTGGCTTTAAATCTTTCGTAGAATTACACAAAGTCTCACCGAAAGAGAATTCTTCATGCCTCACCTTGACTTCAAATCTCGTTGGACCTGTCGTACTTGAAATGTGCTTACAAAAGCCATTTTTCAAATGTCTTATGAAGTGGTAAAGCTGTCGTCAGTCAAATCCATCCTCATGAAAGAAGATAACGATTCCAGGAATTAAACAACAAATATATGAATAATGTATTTCACTACAATTTGGGAATCCATAAAAAAAAAATGGTTCTAGGCGTTGCACTGAAAGGATAACTGACAGGGCTTTCAATGCTATATAAAATAAATATAAAATATCATGGAGCCATCAAGACGGTTTGGCTTGGGGCTCAAACCTAGAAGATCTAGTCTCGTCTCGACTATGTACCTACCATATACAATGGTAATGAGTACGAGAACGTAATGGACGGGTGCTGGAAAACGCTAGTGATGAGACACGATTCCTTCCATCACGACTTCAGTACGAGGTGCTTAAGATATATGAACTGTTTGTTTATGAGACCGATAACCGTGAAACATTTAGGATTCATGTCCGAAGGGCTTTAGTGATGGATTGATGATCATTTGGGCGAGGTTAATTAGCCATTAATGAGTCCTCGACCTCTTGTACTATCACGTTGTCTGATCTTTCGATCGAATTCTTCACAAAAGAACTTGAGAAACCGCAAAGTAGTGAGAAGGCTCCTTCAATTTAAGAACTGTCCATGCATTATTTGCGAGAATGGATGTCATTATTTGGGCCGTGGCGTAAATCATCCCAGACGTTGATGAGGCGTGATTGGCACCTGTGATTCCGTTATGTACAATAAAACAGGGACTTCTAGTATTTTGAGGACTGCACATGACCCTCTTTATGAACTACAAAAGTTGCGCACTTACACACAAGAATTTCAATATGATTCGTTGAAGCGGCAGCTGCTGGGAGGTTATTCCCTTATAAAAATGACCTCCAATAAGACAAAGGTTGCGTGAAAATACTTGTTGCCTCGTCTGCTGAATTGCTCAATAGATCCAATAGTGCTCAGATGGCTATAAACAAAAAAGCAAAGAGACTTGATAAGTTCACTTACAATTTGGATTATTTGGTTTTGGCTGTGGGAAAACGATATATAAACAAGCTAAAGGTTGTTTTTGCTTCATGAATTTGTGTTAAAAATGATATATACGTACAAAACACTGTTGGTAATTTAAATCCATGTTTAAATTCCAAGTCAGACTTGGACAAATTTTTAGATAGTATTCCTGATCAACCATATATTCAAGGACTAGCTCGGTCTGCCAACTCAAATTCGTTGGTAGACCAAATATCATTGTAAAGATTGAAAGGTAATAAATAGACGAATTATAACCTTACATTTTAATAGTGGCTTGGGGATTACATTACCTGTAGCGTGAGAAAAGTCCGTGAAAACCGAAACCAAAACAAAAAAGTATGTGTCCACTCCTTTTTTGAATTCAGTTATACAATGAACCGAAATTGAAATTGAAAACTGAAACAAAAAGTATTTTCTGCCATATCAGCTTTAACTAGTTCCGGGCAAGACTATAATAACAAGATTCCTCTGAAGGAGTCTTTTTAAATTTTGCCGACTTAAAAGTCCAAAGCCAGGCAAATAGACTTGATTCTCAAAACTAATCAGCTTAAAATGGTTTAAATTTCTTGTGTAAAATTAAATTGGTATTAGTTTCATTTTGGATTTCATTCCAATCACATTATAGTTTTAGATGAAACGTAAAAAAAACCAGCAACTAACCAATCATTAAATGGGATAAAAGGGAAAATCCATTTTCAAACAGAATGTTTTAAATTGTTAACATGCCTGGACTTAAGCCTAATAATGCCAAAAAGATACGTTTTGTCATCATATTCAACTGTCTATTTGAGATTTGAAAATAAGCAATCCCTTTGTTTACATATGAAATGATGATTTAGCCTGTGCAATAGTCGTCTCATCCTTGCTTCCAAGCTTATAGTTCTGTAGATGGGCAAATGACGTCCATAGTTGTTGAGATGTCCTCTTTGAAAATAATACTTCTTCTCTAGGTCACAGGTTCTGTGATATCGGACGTGCAGGAGACATTCCCAATCCTCATCCTTGGCGGGCCATTCAAGTTTGAAATGCTCGTTTTTCAACCTGACAAATTCCTGACAAACAATGGATTGATACACTCTAACTAACAATAATGTTTCAAGTGCCAAGGGTTGTTCCTCACACCGACCCATATGAAAAAAATGGTTCATGAAAAGCCCACCAAATACAAGAATGGCTTCAATTACGGTGTCGTTGGGTGAAGATTGATTTTGCTGCTTTGGCAGAAACTTTAATGACCCTGGCCATTCTTTTAGACTGGTTTTGGAAACCGGTAACACCATTCCAAATGGTTGTGGATGTCATCATATGTAGAAGGGCACACATTTGGTATATGTGTGTACGAGTTTGAACTTGCCCCATTAACGAAGGTTACCATTGAGCAATGATTTAAAAAATATCAGGGGTAGCATTTTCGATTGAAAGGAACAACTTCGTCTTGTTCTTAATACGATGGTGCCACATCATCACGGAATTCGTTTTACCTTCAGTGGTTCCAATTGTGACCATTGAATTTTAAGTTCATGTTGTGGTTGTTATGATCATACATGCCAAATTGTGGTTTTCATATGAAATGTCAAACCGGACCAATGCATTTGTGAGGACAGTTGGGTTTGTCACGTTTTGGCATTCTTAGGAGAAAAAAACATCCAGCAAATTAACGAGATCGTTCTAGTAGTTTGTCAATTCGGTACAACTACTATGGTATATAAAAATATCAGTAATCAAGGTCAAGCTTCTCTGTGAGAATCAAAGGGATTATGAGCATGCATTGTTTAGTATTATGAAAGGTCAATCCTCAAGATCAGACAGGTTGACCATCACTTCAGGAAAGGTCGATTGGGCTTTTTTCTTAAAAAGGAATGGATCGAATCTATCCAAAGCTGCCCGGGCCGGGCTATATATTCCGCTATAATTACATCATTACAAGACCGATGGGTTTGTTACCTTCTTTAAAACTTGAATTTGGGTTGCACTTGTGCAATTGGTGCGCTTAAAGTGGTAGGATTTGTGTCAAGATGCACTTGCTCACCTCATGGCCTATCTTGCACCCAATTTCGAACGTCAAGTATCGATGGGAAGAGTTTCATTCAACGTTTACTTGGACAAAGAGCTTCAAAGAGAGAGAATTTTCCGATGAATTCCAAACCTGAGAGACATATTTTTACAATGAACCAAATCTGTTTCTTCGAACACATTTCATAGCTTTAGAAGTGTCACGAATTTGAAAAATTATGTGCCATGTGTAGTCTTATAAATTCCGCTTTCACTATTAATGAATGTTTTTGTCTTCCATTTCTTACCCTCTTCAGTTCGTGTTCGGATAATTCTTTTATATATATTTTGATTATTATTCTTTTGTATAAGTTTTGAATGATTCTATGTCTAATGCTAAATGAAATGTTTTAAATTCCACTTTCACTTTTAGTGCAGATTTATTTTTCTTCCATTTCTTACACCTTTTTAAGATTCGTGAATGGAAGGTAGTCATTAAAACCGTCAAAGAATCTGTCTGTAGTTGTTTCTGCGGATTTTCTTCATTTCTTAGCACGCAATCTAGGATTTGAATCTCTTTGCTCCTCTTCATTTGAACGCCCACAACGTTCCTCTTGGGTTCATTGACAATAGAGAGCGTTAGATTTATCGTGTTATGGCCATTGCTAAACTAGTCCTACAATACCTTTAAACATCCACCTCCAGTGCTTTGTGATCTCAAAAAAGCGATCTGGGGCATCATCCATAGGTCCCAACAGTACGGTTCTGTAACTTCCAGAATCCAATCTACCATAGCACTATCTTTTTATCTTCTCCTGAATCAAATCATTCAATATCAAAACCATGATTGGGAAGAAACTGTCCATCCGATTCAAAGAGCAACCAACAGCTTCCCTTTCAATTCAGAAGTCGTGACTTCTGCCTTTAACCCAGCACCTTTTGGCAATTGTGAGCGTCTCCTCCAGTCATTTGAATGGCGGTTTTAAAAATAACACCCATCGTCGACGATACTTCGAGAATGAATTGACGAGAGTTGACGTTGGCCCAAATACATCTCTGAAACAGATCGAAGGTTTCTGCATTTTTCCATGCGATTCTGGACATGTTCACATATATCAGAGCTCAAAGTACAAAGCTACGCAATTTCAGAACTTATTTGGCGCATTGGGCATTACCATTTCTGATGTTCCCGGAGGCTTGGACATTTGCAAAATTATCGTATTGATGAATTCCGCTTTCACTATTAATGAATGTTTTTGTCTTCCATTTCTTACCCTCTTTTCAGATTCGTGTTCGGATAATTCTTTTATATATATTTTGATTATTATTCTTTTGTATAAGTTTTGAATGATTCTATGTCTAATGCTAAATGAAATG
>NC_081445.1:10074551-10074889 GCF_007210705.1 Tigriopus californicus | reverse complement strand
ATAAAACAGGGACTTCTAGTATTTGAGGACTGCACATGACCCTCTTTATGAACTACAAAAGTTCGCACTTACACACAAGAATTTCAATATGATTCGTTGAAGCGGCAGCTGCTGGGAGGTTATTCCCTTATAAAAATGACCTCCCAATAAGACAAAGGTTGCGTGAAAATACTTGTTGCCTCGTCTGCTGAATTGCTCAATAGATCCAATAGTGCTCAGATGGCTATAAACAAAAAAGCAAAGACTTGATAAGTTCACTTACAATTTGGATTATTTGGTTTTGGCTGTGGGAAAACGATATATAAACAAGCTAAAGGGTTGTTTTTGCTCATGAATTG
>NC_081445.1:10073890-10074524 GCF_007210705.1 Tigriopus californicus | reverse complement strand
AATCTTTCGTAGAATTACACAAAGTACTCACAGAAAGAGAATTCTTCATGCGAAAGAGAATTCTTCATGCCTCACCTTTGACTTCAAATCTCGTTGGACCTGTCGTACTTGAAATGTGCTTACAAAAGCCATTTTTCAAATGTCTTATGAAGTGGTAAAGCTGTCGTCAGTCAAATCCATCCTCATGAAAGAAGATAACGATTCCAGGAATTACAACACAATATATGACATAATGTATTTCACTACCAATTTGGGAATCCAATAAAAAAAATGGTTCTAGGCGTTGCACTGAAAGGATAACTGACAGGGCTTTCAATGCTATATAAAATAAATATAAAATATCATGGAGCCATCAAGACGGTTTGGCTTGGGGCTCAAACCTAGAAGATCTAGTCTCGTCTCGACTATGTACCTACCATATACAATGGTAATGAGTACGAGAACGTAATGGACGGGTGCTGGAAAACGCTAGTGATGAGACACGATTCCTTCCATCACGACTTCAGTACGAGGTGCTTAAGATATATGAACTGTTTGTTTTATGAGACCGATAACCGTGAAACATTTAGGATTCATGTCCGAAGAGGCTTTAGTGATGGATTGATGATCATTTGGGGCGAGGTTAATTAACCAT
>NC_081445.1:10047813-10073854 GCF_007210705.1 Tigriopus californicus | reverse complement strand
ACTATCAGGTGTTCTTAGTTGCACACATACTTCACGAAGTTTCCATTGAATGAATTAGAATATTTCTAGAGTTGGGGAATGTGTTCAAGCACTAATACTTTGATTCATTGACTATCCATCCTCTGTAACGTTTATTACTAATGGCATTGAAAAGGCTCTTACACAGTTATGCATGGTCATTTTAGATGATCAATTCAAATTTTCTGGACCCATGAGCCGAGGGAAACCATATTTAACAACTGAAAGTTTTATGTGTTCCTGATGAGCCAACCACCTGATGCCAGCCGTCGACCACGAGTTCATTGAAACAGTAACAAATTGAGTTCATTATCATGCATCAAATTGAGCCGAAAATGCCAGTGTTGAATATTAATGTCCCCATTATTGCGATGTTAGCTCCTGGCAAGATATTCTGAAGGCAATTGCTCTTGTTGAGGTTGCAGATTGGCTACCATTCGCACTGAAGGTTTAATTGCTCTCCAACCCTGTGTAAACAAGAATATTGAACGAGATTTATGGCCACAATCAGTTTCGCCATATCGGCCACACTGATCGCAAACACGACACGTCAAAGAGCGCCAAATTTGAATGTCAGCTTGAACGAGCGAAAACACGCTTCGAAAAAAGATCCACCAAAGAGGAATTCGACAATTTTGAAGCTGAAAGGGTCGATGGTAATTCTCTTCCATCCGAACCTGAAGTGAATAGAACCAATCGATTATGACTTGAATGTCTTGTCAGTGATGAAGTGGAAGCTAAATGAAGCCAAGTATTTGGCGATGACAAAGGATGAAAGAGACGGGAGAACGTTCGTGCACTAATTTTCAAAGCCTGTCATTACATCCACTTAATAACCCCCTAAGGATATTGTAGTCGACAGGGGTTAACGAAAGTGGGATTATTGCACAACAGGAACTTTTTGTTTNCCTTCTTTAAAACTTGAATTTGGGTTGCACTTGTGCAATTGGTGCGCTTAAAGTGGTAGGATTTGTGTCAAGATGCACTTGCTCACCTCATGGCCTATCTTGCACCCAATTTCGAACGTCAAGTATCGATGGGAAGAGTTTCATTCAACGTTTACTTGGACAAAGAGCTTCAAAGAGAGAGAATTTTCCGATGAATTTCAAACCTGAGAGACATATTTTTACAATGAACCAAATCTGTTTCTTCGAACACATTTCATAGCTTTAGAAGTGTCACGAATTTGAAAAATTATGTGCCATGTGTAGTCTTATAAATTCCGCTTTCACTATTAATGAATGTTTTTGTCTTCCATTTCTTACCCTCTTTTCAGATTCGTGTTCGGATAATTCTTTTATATATATTTTGATTATTATTCTTTTGTATAAGTTTTGAATGATTCTATGTCTAATGCTAAATGAAATGTTTTAAATTCCACTTTCACTTTTAGTGCAGATTTATTTTTCTTCCATTTCTTACACCTTTTTAAGATTCGTGAATGGAAGGTAGTCATTAAAACCGTCAAAGAATCTGTCTGTAGTTGTTCTGCCGGATTTTCTTCATTTCTTAGCACCGCAATCTAGGATTTGAATCTCTTTGCTCCTCTTCATTTGAACGCCCACAACGTTCCTCTTGGGTTCATTGACAATAGAGAGCGTTAGATTTATCGTGTTATGGCCATTGCTAAACTATGTCCTACAATACGCTTTAAACATCCACCTCCAGTGCTTTGTGATCTCACAAAAGCGATCTGGGGCATCATCCATTGTTCCCAACAGTACGGTTCTGTAACTTCCAGAATCCAATCTACCATAGCCACTATCTTTTTATCTTCTCCTGAATCAAATCATTCAATATCAAAACCATGATTGGGAAGAAACTGTCCATCCGATTCAAAGAGCAACCAACAGCTTCCCTTTCAATTCAGAAGTCGTGACTCTCGCCTTTAACCCAGCACCTTTTGGCAATTGTGAGCGTCTCCTCCAGTCATTTGAATGGCGGTTTTAAAAATAAACACCCATCGTCGACGATACTTCGAGAATGAATTGACGAGAGTTGACGTTGGCCCAAATACTATCTCTGAAACAGATCGAAGGTTTCTGCATTTTTCCATGCGATTCTGGACATGTTCACATATATCAGAGCTCAAAGTACAAAGCTACGCAATTTCAGAACTTAATTTGGGCCATTGGGCATTACCATTTCTGATGTTCCCGGAGGCATTGGACATTTGCAAAATTATCGTATTGATGAACTGGAAGATCTTTATTCAGGATCGGAGAAGTTGCCTTGAATTTTGTATGGTTTGAATAATACAACAAGATGATATTTGATTGTACGCATACGGCACACATCAAAAACCACTTATCCCATTTTCGTTCGAAGGTATTTAATGCATCAAAATGAAATAGTTATGAGAGCAACTGTTTTAATCGGGGAAAAGGAATCTGGTTTCGATTTTGTTGAGTGTTTTTTCCCTTAACAGTGGAGTATCAGTAAATTTAGACAAGAGTCGTAGTTTTAGACATTGACTTCTATTTTGAACTTCTTGCCAGTTTAGCCTAAAACCCGCAAAAAATTCTATCTAAAATTCCAAAATCTACACTGAAACAAGTCTTCATTTAATCTGACTCTTTCGTACAAAAGTCAAAATATTTGTATGACTCGGGTTTCCCCAAAATGGAAAATAAACGTGATGATTTCAAATCACTTCCCAGTTACAAACATTTAGGAGTAAATCTAAGACCACCTAATAGTAGAGTTTTCATCCAAACCCTTCGCGAAATCCCAATGAGAATCTGCCATTTGTTTGTTAATCAATGAGAACAGAACAGGCGTTGAAATTATAAGAGGTGATGAAAATTAGTGGGTTGACAAGATTTACAGCCCCCTCCCCGCCCAAGATTATTCGGGTCCTGTTTTGGAGCAGTCAGGTGGCATAGTTCATCAGCATATAAATAATAACCAAAAAAATCACCATGCACGCCCACCATCGCCAAGTATTAGCTCCTTCAAAAATCACGGTCACCTCTCATTACGTACTTTAGCTCTGAGAAGCTCTGACATAAAGGGCGTCCCTAAATCTGTCTTTATCTAGGCTGCCCTTTACATTGAGAAGAGGCTAAAGTTTATGTAACCTAATCCAAAATTCTTCGTTCGCCTTAAAATGACAAGAATGGCCTCTTTTGGGGAGTGAAGACGGGATGACATTGACCGTGTCATATCGTTTTATTGCTGGTCCTCCTGGGACCTTTCTTCAAATGCCCTTGACTGTCTCTTGTCAAAAAAAATCAACCGAAATGGAATCAAGTTTGGCTGGTTTCACAAAGGCGAGCATTCCTTGTCCAATCTTCGGAATTCTGTGAGTCAATAAAGACATGTGTAATACAATTCCAATCGGTGTTTTCAAACAACTCTACCTTTTGAAAGCGTACTTCAGAGCGTGTTTTTTTCTGGTAGGTGTTTTCAATGTTATTTGGGGTTTACGATCTTACTATTAAGCAGCCCTTTTGCGTTGAGTAGTCATAAACTGGGGTTTCAATGGTTGTTCTTTTTGGCTCAGAGTCTCTTGGAAATCGTACTAATCTGCTTGGGCGGCATCTAACCATGAACACACAGCCATGTCTATTTGCTCTTGAAGGATCCCCCGATTAAAGGCTAGAGATTTACCTACCATTCACGCAATAGATCGGAGTATTGAAAGGAGGTGTTTGGACATGGATCGTGTAATTGCGTAAAGCCGAGCAATGACTCGCAAACGCTCCAGATACAAATGATAGAGATCTGAATTACGAGCCAGGTGGCAATCACAAAACCATTTGTGTCAGTCTTGGGCTTTGTTGCGTCCATGGCACGCTTTTATGAACTTCTTGCCGTTTCATTCGCTCTGAAGTGTCTTTTGATTAAACGCATGTGAACAACGATCAGTCTCTATTGAATACTGAAGACTAGAAATATGTGAACTTTGTTCATTGGATTTTCATTTTGGATTGATAGATCGTGACAAGCATTCAAAGCTGTCGAGTCTTTCGCATTTGATGGCGCTTGGTTATAGTCAATAAAACGACCCAATCTCGGAAGCTGGCTAGGTTGAGTGAGAGCATTTTCTTAACACTAAAATTATGCTGAGATTTTATTTGAATCTATTTGTTAATTGCATTAATGATTAGAACATTTATGTTACTGTCAGTTCCACACACAGTGATACTAATCTAACCAATTAATATTCGCTATCTCGTAAAAGGACGATGGGCGGAACTTCGCTCCTCTCACTAAACCTAGTCAACAAGAACTTTGAATTCAAACAAAAGGGGAAATAGATGGAATCAAAATTTCCAAAAGGGTTAGAATGCAGTGTTTTGGTAATGTAAAATGTACATCTTCTCACAATAAAAGTGAACTCTTTTTGGCTCTCAATGATTGTAGACTCCTTCCACAACTGGAAAACCAAACGTGTCGAGACCAACATGAAGTCTACGGACATTGCTCGTCTCGTCCATTCTTAGCCAATTTTGAAAATTCCTTTGGCAAAGCCGATTCGAACATCTCGCCAAGACCCTGTGAACCAATCTTAAACCATCCTGACCTTTGACGTTGTTCAACGTTGTACTGCTATTGTTCGTAATCGTAATTTGCACTCCATCCACAAGTTCGAAAATTGCAGATGACAGCCGTTTGTTCCTGTCACCGAGGCACTTGAGATAAGTTCTTATCCTCTCCGTCCATACATTAGTCACAGGTTGGTTCCAGCTAGATCAGATTAGGTTATTTACGGAGCTCACTTTGGGAGAGTAAAGAACCCAATTTTAACGTGATTGAAATCCTCCTGGAGGCCAAGTATCTTCGAGAGTACCCCCAAAAACTTTTCCGTTTCGCGCACGGGGATTCTTAAGGTAATTTATGGCCGGTGCTTCAAGCCATACATCCCGGTACATGATGACCTTGTCATGGTTTTTTCTTCTCCTACCTTGACAACAAGTTCAGAGATATCAGTTCCAGTGTTGCTGAATAATCAATTCCTTTCGGGGCGTCGAGCACAATGGGAACCTGGTAGAAGTGATCTCTTTAGATCAAAAAATGGACTGTCTCAGTCATTGTTCAGAGATGATGCCTTTTAATCAAAAGATTTTCCTTATTTCTTGTCAAGAATGAGGCAGACATTCCATTTTGATTTTGTCGTTTCTGCTTAGATGCTTAAGTAAGAAAGTTTGGTTGGGATTATGTGGAATGCCTGACAATTCCACACTGCATTTTAAGTTAAATTATGGCTCGAGTGTTAATTCATGGTGGCATATGGAACATATGTAAAATATGGAGAGATCGCATTAATTTGGTTTATTTTTTACGAGCCGTGCACTGGGTGTATTTTGCTTTCGTAACATATCAGAAAAGCCATTTTCAATTGCAAAATATTTTCAAAGTGGAATGCATTTAAAAGCACCTAAAATGTCGGCACTCAGTTTCTCTCATGAGAAATGTTACTAGGAAAAGTTGCTAATGCGAGGCAGTAAATGGATGGTCGCAGCCAAACGTAGTAAATGATAATGCTTGTGGCCAATACCTGGAGTAGAATCTACATTTCTTAATGAAATGTTGCAATTAAAAATGTCACGTTTCTTGTTTCTTTGCAGCGTCTTTGACTGCTTGATGTTGTGAAACTTTGCCTTAAAGCTGGACACGGATGTCTTCTGTTCGAGCTTAGAAACCTTTATCAAATACTGTTTTTGTTCCTTGAAATAACATTAAATCAAAATCACCATATCGTAGCTTACACTGCTATCGCAATATGCAGGATAATGTATGCCAAACCGTCAAATGATGTAGCAGTATCAAAACCTGATTTAATTTGGTAACAAATTGAAGTTTGTCAGAAGGCCCTAAATTACCTCAAAATGGAGAAATGAACCATTGAATAATTCTTCAACTTAAAATATAGCAAATTAAGTGGAGCCATTTTGAATATGAACGTTTGCCCAAGTTGATCAGTCCGCTAATCTAAAGCAACAAATCAAAACAGTAAGTCCCTGAATCATTGCCAAAAAGATAGTCTCGCTACTCAATGAGTAACGTTGGCGGGCTTTCATTTTTAAAGATTCCAGATAGTGGTAATCAATTGCATTATTTTACCCGATTTTGCAACATTTGGCCTTTGTTTTTTAACATTCGTCGTTTTGCCGTCAATATTGTCTCAATTTTCCCAAACGAGCAATGACACAACTGATGTTGAGTATGTTGAGACAGGCGAGGCTAGTCCAATAAAGCAGTTAGATGATCTTGAAGTCCCAGATCATAAATGCTTTAGAGGCCATCTGGAATTTGAGGCTTTCGAGTTCTCCTGGTCCTGAAGGTGTGACATCCTCATTATGGAGTGCTTGAGCCCGTTGAATAGGCGGGAATAGATCGAACATTTTTTCGGTTTTTTGATGCTGGTAGATTTTCGAAAAAGAAGTCTATAACTTAGTGTGTCAGCATAAGAAGAGAGACTGGCAGTAATAATAAGCTTTTGAAGCGGGGAAATGAACATTATAAAAAGGAGGGGTCCTAGGATGGCACCCTGGGGAACACCCGACTTGACATCTTGTATGTCACTAAGGGATCCCTCGACCTTAACGTGTTTTTTTTTGGTTTGGTTTGGTTTTTCACGGGCTTTTCTAACCGCTAGAGAAAATGTAATCCCCAGTACTTTTAAAATGAAAGGTTATAATTCTTCTATTTATTACCTTTCAATCTTTACATGATATTTGGTCTACCAACGAATTTGAGTTGGCAGACCCAGCTAGTCCTTGAATATATGGTTGATCAGGAATACTATCTAAAAATTTGTCCAAGTTTGACTTGAAAGATGCAACCGGATCAACAAGGCTTACGTATTCCCTACCAATATTAGCAGGAAGCAAGTTAAACAATGAAGGAGCCAAGAAAGAAGAGAAGTGGGCTTCATTGTTCGAACTAGCCTTGATTCTCGAGGACTTGAAGGTGCTCTCAATACGCACATTAAGCCTCCTCGGTCACTAGAATTGACCCTAAATCCTGGGTTGGGACAAAGCTCATGGATGCTTTTCAAGACCTAAAGTATCAGATACCTTTCGTACCTTCTCTGAACACTGTACAGTCCCAACTTTTTTAGTCTCTCCTAATACGAGAGCTCTCTCATTCCTGTGATGTTCCTAGTGAAACATCTTTGGACTTGTTCGATCTTTTGCAAACCTGCTGAACACATTGGAGCCCAAATGGGTGAAGCATATTCAAGACGTTGTTGAATAATCGACTTGTACAGAGTTAGCATCGTGATGCTGTCTCTGCACTTAAATGTCCGATGTATCCAACCACACATTTGAAAAGCTTTACCCACCTTTAACTGGATATGCTCATCGAACTTTCCATTATTTTGGAGGACTACACACACCTAAATCTTTCAAAGATGGGACCTGCTCAATATCTTTACCTCCATTATCTACGAGTGGAGTATTCAAAGGAGTTGACCCAAATGTCATTGAGCGGAATTTCATTCCGTTCAGGGCCATATTACTCTTAGTAACCCAAGAATAGATTATTTCTAGGTTCTTTGCAAGGCTAGTGGAATCTTGGCTATTCCTACCAGAAACTAACTTTGTATCGTCAGCATAAGAAGAGAGACTGGTAGTAATACTGAGCTTTTGAAGCGGGGCAACGAATATTATAAACAAGAGGGGCCCTAAGATCGAACCCTGGGGAACACCTGACTTGACATCATGTATGTCACTAAGAGATCCCTCAACCTTAACAATTTGCTTCCTATCCTGAATGAAGCTTCTTATCCCATTGAGAACCTTGCCTTGGATCCTAATGTCATGAAGTCTATTCAACAAAAGGCCTTAGCAAAATCAGAATAGACAACAACAACTGACTCATGCCTTTCCAGTCCCTCAATGACTTGCTCTAAATGCTCAGTCAGTTGGGTAACCGTGCTAAAATGTGCTCGGAACCCGTGCTGGCTAGGAGAAAGGACTTCATTGACCTCAAGAAATTCAACAAGTTTGGACTTCATGATCTTCTCAAACACCTTCGCAATATTCGAAGTGGGAGAAATCGGCCTATAGTTACTGGGGAGCGACTTATCACGAAGTTTATTCAGCATAAGGCCATTATCTACTTTATCAAAGGCCTTGCCAGCATCAATGTAAATAATATCAGCCCTTCTTCGTTTCGTTTTTTCGGTTTTGTATTTTTCGAAAGAAGTTAAAAGTCTACAAAGTTAGTTTCTGGTAGGAATGGCCAAGATTCCAGTAGCCTGGCAAAGGACCAAGAAGGACTCTTGGGAAAATGAAATGACAAAATTTTTCAAAAGTAACAGGTTTGGTGTCTAATGATCCCCAAAATAGGACATTTTTGGTCCATGGTTTGCACTAAAGAACATTGATAGTGCAACTTGGTATAATTGTTTTATTTTAATACTTAGAGGAGTTAATTTTTATGCACCTTTTTGCCAAGGAAATTCAGCCCTGCCTCCAATGCTGCCGTTTTTTTGTTGCAATCCTGATCTTAACTCGTTAATGAAATTGAGAACTGTATCAATGGTCTTTAGCTTAGTCTTGCACCAATCCAAATCTTGGGCAATGTTGTTCAGCAAGATGTTTGCAAAGTAATTGAAAGTGCAAAATATGAAATCCACACTCTTTTTAGGGTTTAACTAGCTCATACATTGAACTTGATCATTCAAAGTAAAAGACTAGTATCACATCCTAGACATAACATTTGAGTTGCAAAATTAACAAGTCATCAAAAACGTAAAATTAAACTGTGAATAGTTCTTGGCTTCTGAGATGTAGATCTTTGGGAGGATGACATATTTTAAGAACTTGGGATAATGGCTCAAGTAAAGCTTGCAACACCCAATTTTAGATTTAGTGATACAGTTACACCAACATAAAAGTGCAGAAAAATAATCCATTTAATCTAGCCTCTTTTTAACACAACGTGTCCTTTAAATTCAGTAAGTTTTTGATGGGACTTAATAGAGCGTTATTGGAAAACGCATTGTAAGCTAATTTTTGTAATCACATTGTTTTGGCTCAATTGAAAAATTAAACAAACTCAGTGGTATACAAAGTCTCAATTTGCCCACTTGCTATTGATTTGATTAAAATATTAGCAATTTAGAATGTCTGTTAATCAACTTGTTTCAATTGTACTTAATTATTGAGCCTGTTTTCAGTGTTTTGCATTGTTTGGTGACAATATCATTTCTATATTTCACCTCCAATAGGTAAATATTTTCCAAGTCTTTAGTGATGAGAGTTCTAATTTAGCAATTGACAGAAATGCCTGTACACAAATAACTCAATAGATTTTTTTACAAGGAATCTAGTCGAACTTCTTAACACATATTCTTGATCATCAAACTTGATGAATGAGTTGTTCAAACAATAAACAATCTTGATGGCATTGTTTTCGCAGCCAATCACGCTATAAACCGTTAATAGGAGTAATGAGATCCAATATATTATCTGATTTAAATGAAGGGTACCAGAAAGCTTGGAAAGTAAAGGCACTAGCCAATTCCCAAATAATGAGTTATCTTTAATTTAAAAAGATTGCCTTACTTTGAAGTGTGAATAATCAAGGTTACATTTTGAGGCTAGCTAATGGTTTACCAAAATGCCATTACTAATGTGATATCGTTGAAAAAGTAAAACAACCCTGGTAACAACCTTATATGATTATAAATTTGTTGGCATCAATAATCCATAGTTCCTTTTGGATTTTCCATCTTGTTGAATGTCTCATTCAAAATTACCAGGATTTCTTGTTTGATAACTTGCTCAGCATAGAGCTTGCAGAGTTGGAAAACAGCACTCTTAACGCATTAACATCAATGGTTATCTAGGGTTATTAATTCCCTTCCTTTGCAATGACGCAAGAACAAACGTTAGCAGAGGGTTCAATAACGCTGTCTTTCCTTTTTTGCCGCGAGATGTCTCATTATGAAACAAGCAGTCCCTATTGCCGTCCAATGGATAATAAAATCCCATGGCAGCCATGCACTAAATGGCATTGAAATTTGCTATTTGCAAATCACTCAAAGGACAAAAGGTCTGATGACAAAAGGCCTGAAAATTACGACCACTTTGTTTCCACGCAATTAAATACAAGTGTCAAATTGCTATAAAACCCAGTCTGACAGAGGTTCAGCATCAATCCTCTTTCGGTACCATGAACAAGCTCATCATTACGGTCTTGGCCAGCCTTTTCTTGGGGGTCTGTGACGCCATCCCGTTCCCATTTTCTCACAAATGCCCTTGCGAAAATTGTTGGGAGAAATGCTTCAGTAAACCACCGCATCCTTCCTTCGCCGATGAATACGCCCAACTCTACCAATTCTTCAGCCGAGTCCAATCTGATCGAGTGCTGAGCGGGGCCGAAAGCTCTGTTCTCTTGATCGATCTCTCAATTCCACAACCGCAGTCAATTTTCCAAAAGAACCTTGTCAAATTGGCCACATTTGCCCTGAATTCTGGACGCAAATGCCATCCAACGGCCATCAGTGGCTACACAAGATGGGGAGCGTTTGTGTGGCAAGTATCATGTTACACTTTTTCGAGACTCAATGGTTACGATTCAATGCGAAGTTTAGCCGAAATATCGACAGAGAACGCTTGCCCGTATTCTCAATTCGCACTTGAAGCAGTACTTTAAGTTCAGTCTCAAGTGCCAAAGTTGGCTTTGATGAAGATTAGTCTTGAAGCCATATTCTTAAAGAATTTCAAGTTGTGCTTGGCCGAGTTGAACTTGGTGAATGCATTTTGACTAAATTCCTCATTTTCATACAGGATGGCCAAATTCAGGGACAAGGATAAACTTAAAAACAGTCGAACAAATAGTTTTGAGCCCAGATGCCTTCTTGTTTGTTAATTTGAATAGTGTTAGAGCTCCTAGTGAGTTTTGTTTCATGTTTAACCCATTTTCATCTACATTAGAGCTTCTTACAACGTCATTCCCAATTCCCAAGACTGGTCCGATCAATCTTGGAAGAGTGCACCCGGCAGTAGAATTAAGGGTGACTGGGAATACGGCTCGTCCAAGTTTGCACTTGCAAGCTGCACTTTGAGTCGAGAGTACCCTTTTTCCAAGTCTACACTTGAACTTCAAACTCAAAAGCTGAAGTTCGAATCAAGAATACCACTTTTTCTGTAAGTTGCACGTGAAGTAGGGATTTATGCTTGAAGCATGATTTGAAGACCCAAGTACGAATTGAGAATACCAGCCCAGATGGTAGCTCTAAGGTTCTTGGATTCAAATTGCCAGGTTCAAACACAGGGCTCCCAGAGCTGAAGCTTTCCTGCAATCATCGAATCTTTTTTATTCAGATTAAACTCAACTCTGGGCAGAGGTTTTGCACTTTAATCTATGAAGGGCTCAAAAAAAAATATTTTTGGGTTGGGAATCTTAAGCTAGGTCTACAAATTGAAATAATGTTAACTTTCATTATCATAGGACGTATTGAAGGGTAGATTTAACGGTAACGAATCCATTAAGAACAGTTCTGACCCAGACGAGAAGTGTTGGATTCCTGGAGTTATCTTCAGTCTGCCATAACATCTGAAAGTTACCAATCTTCTTTAGGTTTTATGCGTAGTTCAATAATTCATGATCTGAAATCTTCTGTCGGACTTTGGGTAACAGGTGTATGTATTTTGATGGCACTTCTGTCCATCCAATATAATACAAGCAATTAATTCGTTTACTGTGCATCATTATAGGTTCGCTTTGAACGTCCAATGTCCCACTGCGTGTGATATGGTCGATATCATCGATTCCTTGCCTGACAACATTCCCTATGGTCCTCCAAATCTTTTGGGCATAAGCTGTTTATTGGGCAATTTTGCCATGAATTTGGATCCATTCAAGTGTAAATTCGACGACAAGCGATACGCTGTGGCCTTCACCAATGAAATACAGTGGGGTGTACCATTTTGTTACATTTTTCCCGTTCGACTAGAAGTGGAAACAAGATTTGCCCCACCACCATCTCTTTTTGCCCCCACTTTCACCACTGGAACTAGCGGCCAGGAACAGGTTCGAAGTCAAAAAAGGTAGCATGGTAACCCCAAAAAGACACATGATCCACAGCGATATATTTACATTCCAGTTCATCTTCACAAATTCCCTGCTAACAGCCAGCAAATATTTGGTTGATTGCATAAGAAAGACGTGTTGTTATAACAAGCCATGGGACACTATTGAACACGCGGTCAAAGGCATGAAGGAAGCCAGAGCATCGGATAATCGGAGCGAAGATGGAGCATCGGAAGATGTGACTGAAGGAACAATTTATTACATAGATGCCAAAGATTCCAAAGACGTTAAGAAGACAGAAGGAAACCTGCGAGAGTTCCTGGCAGAGAAGGAAAGAGATGGTGGGCTATAGAAGGCTTTTTGAATATATTTAGCAAACGCGATGACCCTTACTTTCTTTTGCAGTCGATCCATGCGTGGTTATCCCTTCGGAGAATGAAGAGACTGGTGAAGGTTGCATGGGAGAGCTGTGCAACGATCCAGCTTATCTGGAGGAATGTCCCCAAAACTGTGAAAAATGCAGTCGTGGCTGATTGATTGAATGATTGGAATGGGGACAAACGACAGATGTGGCCTCTAGTTAGTACTGACAAACGAGTGACCAATAAAGTGTGTGCATAAACGAAAGGCAACGTTTTAGAATCTAGAAAGATAATTTATATCAAGGCTAAAATCTAGTGCTTTTTCAGTTTGCCCACAAGAACTCAAAAAGGGTTGATAAAGTTTTCACATGTCAAGTAGCAAAGGCTAGAGAAACATAACGGATATAAATTATTTGGCCCGCTCCTTTGTAGAGACGGACAAAATATGTATAAAAGCATTCCATTTTATGCCAAATAACATGCATGAAAACTGTTCACAATATGCAATTAGATATGCATTTAAACCCAAATTATGCACTTCAATATGCAGTTGAAACCAAAATATTGGCTTGAAAAGTGAAAAAGATGTTAGAAATCCATAAATCGAAAATATTGAAAAAAACACACAAATTAATAACAGTTGGAAAAACCATTTTGAAACCAGCAAGATTGGCAAATAGCAAGCATTTCGAGCTTTTCGAGACATTTCGAGACATGGTCGCTTCCGCACTCAATCCACGGTCGATTCCTCAAGACCAGCCGATCATCTCCATTCCCCAGAATGGCATCCACGTGTTCTTCTTTCTTGACTGGACATTCTCTCGCAAAGTGTCCCGCACGGTTGCAATTGAAACATTTTATTCCTCGTCCCAATGTCTCCTGAACACCTTGAGCCATTAACGAAGTTTGAACGGCCTCTTCCAACTTGCCATTCTAGACAACAGACTTCAACTCATCTCGAAGTCCATGTACGAATCGGTCGCGCACAATAGCATCTCGGTTCGATTTGGCAAAATTAGGATAACAATCCTTTACCACGGCTTTGCAACGTTTGATGAAATCTTGAACAGATTCTTCCTCCATCATAACCAAAGACCAGAAGAACGTCTGCACCGATGCCTCTCGGTAGACTTCATTCGTTTGAGCAAATGAGGCTTTGATGAGCTCAAAACTCCTGAGAACCCTCTTCTCCAACTCGTCCAAAACCGTTGATCCCACTTCCAGCAGCCCTGGAAATATCTTCGCCGCCTCTTCATCTCGCCATCCATTGGCTTTCGCCACGCGATCGAAGTATTTAGTGTACTCCGCTATGCTGTCTTCAGACTTCTTCGGTATTGGCGAAACCCACACGCCACTCATTGGACCACCCAATCCACCCCCGGATTGCTGTCTTCCCGATTCCGTCATTTCAGCACTTTATGACACAACTATATCACTGGGACCACCGCTGCCACCATGTAACACAATGAGGTCCGCAAGGCCACTCAATGTGCAGTGAGTAGAGCTGTTCACATCGTACTGGATTTGTATTTCACATACAACGGTATTTACAAGGGATTGGAGCTAACACAGTAGCTCGAATTAGCATCTCGCTACAGTACTCATTTAGCTTTAAATGACTAAAAATAAATTTCTTGCACTCGCTTTGAATGTCAGAATGGTTATTGTCCTCCTTTTTGCTGGGGGTTCTAATGCAATACTCTCCAGCCTTTCTTGGATAAGGAAGCGGACGAAGGATTGGGATATTTCTGGTACAATTTCCTTGTACCAATTCCATCAGATTAATGTCTTTAGGAATACAAGGAGACCACACTTAGTTATTAGTAAATATGAAGTTAAAGCGCCATTTTAACTCGTGGATATTGACGTCATCGCAGCCGCCATCAAAGCATTCCATCGCCGCTACGTATATGATACCTTCTATTATAATAAATGTTTTCCTTGGGAACAAAGTCCAATCACTTGCAAAAGCACATACCAAGCTCAATTTTATTTCTTTGCGTTGTCAATTCATTGGCCTATTTTGAATATTGATTTTCAGCCTTGTAGGTAGCTGGAGGCTCTGACTTCGATGACTGATGACCCGTCTCAACATGGACGACGGCCAGCCGAGTAACCGCCATTATTGTAGCCGTAGTTGCCGCCACCACCACCACCACCACTACCACCGCTGTGTCCAGAATAACCAGTGTTGTAGCCGCCTCCTAAACCACCCCCACCGTTGTAGCCAGATCCACTCCCACCGCTGTAGCTGGTTCTACCTCCGTTATAGCTGGATCCCCCTCCGTGATACCCGGATCCACTACCACCATTGTGGGTGGATCCTCCTCCGTTATAGCTGGATCCACCTCCGTTATAGCTGGATCCACCTCCGTTATAGCTGGATCCTCCGTTATAGCTGGATCCGCCTCCGTTATAGCTGGATCCACCTCCGTTATAGCTTGATCCACCACCGTTATAGCTGGATCCTCCGTTATAGCTGGATCCTCCTCCGTTATNAGCTGGATCCACCTCCGTTATAGCTTGATCCACCACCGTTATAGCTGGATCCTCCGTTATAGCTGGATCCTCCTCCGTTATAGCTGGATCCTCCTCCGTTATAGCTGGATCCACCTCCACTGTACCTGGATCCACCTCCACTGTACCTGGATGCTCCTCCACTGTAACCATTTCCCCCTCCAATGTAACCGGATCCACCACCACCTCCACCACCATAGTAGCCTGAGCTTCCTCTCCCTCCACTGCCGTGACTGTAATAACTACCGCCTCTATCCAAGGGTTTGCCTTGATAGTTTAAGGATTTAGCATGTCCTACAGCTAGAAATATTGAAAGTAAAGGAGTTAACTAGTAGCTCTTCTGGCCACTCTCTATTAATTGCCCAAAAAGAATGCGCATCAGCGACTGTGACAATCAGACATCTTACCTGAAATGATTGCTGTTAAGCACACGACTGAAAATTTCATGTTGGGAGAGAAATTCTTTTTGACCCTACTACAATTCAATCACCGTTCGCCTTATATAATCATGACCCAGCTTTACACAGATGGCTTGGTCCTTTTCAAAAAATAGTCTTTACATGCTCAATTGAGGCAATGTGAACTTGTCAAACAAAATATTCTTTTCTTAGCCCAGTCAATTTTCTGCTAATCAAATAAAACTATCTTTGCAATTTGCCATATTTCCCTTCTGTCCCGAACCAGACGGGTGATAGCAATTTTAGTCCGAACTTGAGCACAGTTTGTCCGAGAATTCATGGTGGTTTTTAAAACTCATCACCGTTATTAGAAGAATCACCCATACGTAGAACACCTACCATTTATTTCCCAATATGGCGGCCTTGCCGTCGATTGCATTTTAGAATTCGTTTTGGCATTCCAGTATATAATGTTTCCACGAAGTCTGGCGAGATCTTTCTCCAAGAATTTTCAGATTACGGACGAGGGTTTGCTCCGAGGTCGCTGGTGTCGCTGTTGAGTTGCTCCTGGAGCAAGGCTCACAGGTTTTCAATAAACAAGTTAGGGCTATTGGTAGGCAATATGCCCTTGCTCCAGAAAGAACCCAAATGTTGTTGACACCAGTTTTGGGCCTTTCTCAAAGTGCGCGCTGGAGCGCCGTCTTAGATAGATTGATTGATAGATAGATTTCAAAAACACTTTGATCATGATTGGATAATGTCAGCATCTAATCTTTGAGTTAACATGTTAATATGTCAGCAATTTCATGAGCATGTAATTCCTGAGGTTCTGGGTAATCAAAAGCTTATTTTCACCAGGACCTGGGCAAGTTAGAGAAGACATAGATAGTCAATAATGTTACAGAGCCCAAGCTGCAATACAATAGCGTGAGTTGGAAGAAATGCAAAGACAAAGAAGGGACCAAGGAAAAGAAACAGAAAGAAGAACATGAAACACAGAGCAAAACATCAATATTAAGTGTTAATAGTGTTAATTTATTGTTTCCTAGAAAATGCGAAACGACTTCAGGAATAGGAGAAAAATTGATGAGTTTAGAATTGCATTTGGTGCATGGAGTGTTTTGATGAGATCGAGTGGCGGATGATTAATCCTTGCCTTGTTGGAAAATCCCTCTTGAGGGATTAAGCAAAAACTTGCGTTCAAGAATGGAACCATTTTTGCAAGTGCTTGACAAAGCTGGCACTAATGACTTGGACAATAGGTCATCAATATAATACTCTGAAGTCACAGACTGCTAGCTTTTTGTGAACGAAATGCAATTCGAAAACCGCTCGATGGCTGATAACGGCCCAAACTTGAATTTTCAATGGACTCATCGTTATTAGCCCACAGCACTGCCAGACCTGAAATTGCTTCTTCTGGGAAGGAGCATTTTGGGTCATTTTTGGGTCATGCCTATTGTTTTAGCGCTGCCAAGTGGAAATAACTATCAAAACTGGCCTCAATAATGACAAACTGTCAAGCCTGGTAGCATGCAACACCAAATCATCCAGGGTCTCTACATCCAACAATTGAGGTTGCGGGGTTTTTTTTGAACTGTTTCGAACAGCAGCTGTTGATTAGTATTGACATTAGCCAAATCGGACAACAAAAACCAAAAAAAAACGAAAATGGATTGCTTACGTAAAACACTCTTTTTGCGGATCAATGCGAGCGACAAGGTCAGGGACATTGCCAAAGGGTTCGGCGACACCTGCAACACTGTCTTTAAGACTAAAAAGCTCTGCAAGGAGACTGGCAGCTATGCCAAGAGGATTATGAGTGGGAGGTCACGATCAATCCGGACCAAGAACCTCATCACTGGGACCGGTCAAAACTTGCAAATAAATATGGTCGTTATTGACAGCAAATTTGCAAAAAAAAAATCAGCTGAATTTCCGCAAATATTTGTAAATGAGCTTTTCAAAATAGAGACCAACTCATTCTGAAGGGTTGTAGAGACTTTTTTTTGCCTGCCAAATCAAGCAATAGTAATTGTCTAAAGGAAAAATCTGTCTAAATAACTCTCAGCACCATAATTTGAACCTACCATACCTGGGTAGAAGAGGCTAGCTGTAGAGCATGTTGTGTTCCCGCCTATCTGACCCTATCCTTCACTATCTTTGGTTGCGTGTTCTAGAGTTCTAAGTCTAAATAAAGGCGCCATTAGATCACAAATTGTCTAACTGTTTACCTTCATTTGTAACTTGCCATAAGGACATTACAGAGCAGTATCGTATTGCTTGAGCATCTGCTCTCCAATTTGCAAATCCTGGCTTAATCCCTGGTTAGCCAAGTTCAAGCTCCCCTGCAGTATTTAAATTAGACCATAAGTTGCTACTTGGACTGCTTAAATGGGCAAACCTGCGGTCATTCCCAAAGGTGAGGTAATAATTAATATTTGCTGTGATGACAAAGCGGAAATATTCCTCAATTGGGGCACGCATCGTCAGATGGCAGGCCAAGCAAGAGAGGTGCCCTCTGACTTTGTAACAAACCAACAAACTTGGAGAGAAGATTCTTGCATTGTTCATGCTATATTGCAGACCAATCAGCTAGACAAGCATCTTGTAACCATATCTTTAATATTGCACGATAAAAATATTTCTTTTTATCTACAGCAAATTGTTAACATCACAATGAAACTATTGCTCAACAATTTTGTTATTAAGATTAAGTTTCATTACATGTTAAAGATAAGATTACACTGTTTTGAAGTTCTTGAAAATGGTAGCAGGCCAATTCTTTCCACATTATCCATCAATCTCCAAGCCATTTACTGACACCCCATTGAAACATGTTAATAAGTGTCTGATTTTTAATGGAGATGTATGTTGCACAAAAAACTGCGTCCCAACCTTTAATATAGTGCATCTCCAAAACTGCATTGATAAAAGAGACAGAGTACTTAAAATGGATGGATGGAATATATATGCAGGTGGGCAGTAATTAGAAAATTTCTAGAAAAACCAAGAGACCTTCAAACTTACGATTTTCTACCCAAAATTGACACAAACTTGTTTTGAAAAATTACAAACTACCTAAATATTATAACTTTTGTGCTGAATGAGGTGAGGTTGCGTACTAAGTTGCAGAAAAATGTCAAATATTGCTGATAAATTTTCAAAGTTGGGGGATGCAATAAATTTGCAGAACATTTTGGGACATGCAAGTTTTTTTGCAAGATTTGCGCAATTTGCAAGATTCAAGTTTTGGCCAGCCCTACTAATCACCAACACCAAGAAGAAAGGCGCCCTGAATCCCACCAGGTTCATAAGGAAGCTCGCTAAGGACGCCAACGTGTCTGAGGGACCATGAGAAGGGTCTTCAAGGACGACTTGGGGATGAAGTCCAGGACCACGGAGAGGTGCCACCCACCCACCGCCACCAACAGAGCCAAGAGGATCAGGTACTACACCGACATCCTCAACTGGTTCAAGTCCAATCCATGGAAGAACATTTGTGTTTTCTGATAAGAAGAACTGGCCATTAGACATGCACCATAACCGCAGATGCGGTGCGTGGCCAAGGACAGTGTTGACCCCAAGAGCAAGTTTCCGGCCAAGGCCAGGAGCTCTGACCTGGCTGGAATTGATGGCTACGTGTTCAAGCCAATCTGGATTGAGGGTAGCCTGAATAGCACCAACTACATCAACATCCTCCAGAATAACATATTCCCAGCCCTGGATGACCACTACGGGACCGGCAACTATGTGTTCAAGCAGGATGGTGCCCCCCGCCACACATCCAACAGTCCCAAAGTATCTAGAGAAGCGCCTGGGATCTAGGGGAATCTGGCCCAAAACAATCTGCCCCCCATACTCGCCGAACCTGAATCTCCTGGACTACCACGTCTGGACGCGCGTTAAGGTCAAGACCTGCGCCAAAAGCCACCCCAACCTCAAATCTCTTCAGGGCTTGGTTGAAGGGGAGTGGGCCAAAATATTGGACGCCAACCTGGTGTTGGCCGTCGGCAAATTCCAAAGCCCTATTGAGAGATGCATTGCTGCTGAAGGTGGCATCTTTGAGAGGTAGTTTAGGTTGGCCAACATGCTACATTTTTCATATTCATTGACTTTTGCTGGCATGCACCTGTTCGCTGATAATTGACTTGATGAAGATGAGAAAAAAGTGTGTGAGATGTTACGCGCACCCGGTATGCAGCATTCAGCGTTGGCACGAACGCTAAATTACTGCTTTTAAATGTCTCCATGCACTTTGTCCTAACCCAGGAATTAGATATAGTGTAAGTGATAGAAGAGGCATCACGTGTGAAATCAGATTCAATTTCAACCCATCGGATAAAAAGTTTGTGAAGACCTTTAACCGAGCACCAACCCTCTATAATTTGCTACCATACTCACTTCGACGATTGTATCATAGAAGGTACGAAAGGTATCTGATATTGTACGTCTTTAAAGGCATCCATGAGCTTTGTCCCAACCCAGTCTTTCTCAGGCTTCTTCATTGTTTAATTAGCTTCCCTCTAACATTCGTAGGGAATACGTAGGCCTTATTGATCCGGTTGCATCTTGGTGTGCCTGGTGTGTTGCAAACACTTTATTGTGTGCCCAAGTTTGTGTGCCACTTTATAGTTATGGTGTGCCACTTTATCGGGTTGGTGAGCTCCTTTTTATTTGTCTTGTGTTGGTAAGCGCGTGTCAATTTATTCTTTTTGTTGTGCCGATTTCTATTTAACCCTCAAAAATTGGGCGCAGCTCACTACCAATTCGAGTTTTACTGAACGATCATTCAAAGCATATCTTCTTTGTCTTGAAGACTGAAACCACCATTTCTGACCAACATGTTTCAGTTTTTTCATCATTTTGATTAACCAGGTTTTTTAAATGCTAATTTTGTGAAGAGTATGATGATTTGAATATTTTCGATTCTTAAACGGTGTAGACAGGAGGCACGGATGCTGGATTGGCGTCCCTGAGAACTCCGGTGGATTCAACCATGTTTCGGAATGTGACGTTTACGCTCTCTAAACCAAGTATTAATTTTGGCCAAATCAGTTTAGCCCGTAAGATCTCTGTGTATTGACGTCATCACCTAGTCATCTGTAATTTGTCCTTGTATGCAGTGGTCCTTGAATAAGCTCGATGCTACAAACCCAACTCATGACGAATCAACTTAAAGGTTCGGAACAACGTTGCAAGCCATTAGTCACACTTATCATGAAGTTTTTCAGGATACAAATTTCTCATTTCGAAATCGATATCTCAGTTGTTTGAAAAGCTGGAGGAACTTGCGATCTTGCGCAATTTCGCCCAGCATGTTGGTGTAGCCACTGGAGAGAATAGCGTTCTCGACTTGGTCTTTTCCAATGACCTTGATCTGATCCAGTTTGTCCATGTGACACCTAGTAATCTGTCAGATCATCATGTTCTTGAGATAGGGTCGACCATTACTCAAAAGCCGGCGTGCTCTAGAGTAAAACTGGTCAAAAAGGTCGGTCTGGCTAAGTTCATGTTCAAAGATGAACATTGGCCATTGATCATAGAAAGATTTGAAGAACTGGACCTGGTTTCAATTCTGAAACAGGAATCGTCCATAGATGCAGCCATTGATAAATTAGTTTCTGTTTTTAAGGAAGTTTGCTCCAGTTTAGCAATCTCTGAATGTATTCCGAAAGGTGGTACACGGACAAAATTCCAAAATGTAGGAAGCCTTTGTTCAAAAAAAGTTGTAAACTGGCAATAAGGCTGAAGAGCACTTCAAATCCAGTAATTGTGGGTAGTCTCCCAAAAAAGTTGGACATAGTTCAGGGTAAGATTAAGACCGCCATCAAATATGACCAGTTCCAAACTGAGAGTAAGGTGGCTCAGGAGGTCAGATCGAATCCGAAGGCTTTTTTCTCTTATGCAAACTCTAAGAGAAAAATGAAACACCTTGTTGGGCCTTTTGAGGTTGATGGGGAAGCCATTAGCAATGTAGAGACTATGGCTAACATACTTGGAGATCAGTTCTCCAATGCGTTTTCAACCCACTGAGTCTAGAAGCACAGGTCATTGCTCTGAAGATGAGTCTGTTGAGATTGACCAGGTCAGTCAAGTTGAGCGATTAGATGACCTTGTAGTCACAGATCAAGATGCATTAGAGGCCATCAAGGACTTGAGGCTTTCAAGTTCTCCTGGTCCTGATGGCGTGACATCTCAGTTTCTGATGAGATGCTCACTGGTTCTTGCTCCTGTTTTCTCGTACTTGATACGTTGCATCTTGGATCAGGGCAAGTTTCCATCGTCTCTGAAGCTAGCTCACGTTATTCCAATTTTTAAAGGGGAGATAAGTCGCTCCCCAGTAACTATAGGCCGATTTCTTTCACCTCGAATATTGTGAAGGTGTTTGAGAAGATCATGAAATCCAAACTTGTTGAATTTCTTGATATTCATGAAGTCCTTCCTCCTAGCCAGCACGGGTTCCGAGCACATTTTAGCACGGTTACCCAACTGATTGAGCATTTAGAGCACGTCATTGAGGGACTGGAAAGGCATGAGTCAGTTGATGTTGTCTATCTTGATTTTTCCAAGGCCTTTGATAAAGTAGATCATGGCCTTTTGTTGAATAGACTTCATGACATTGGGAATCCAAGGCAAGGTTCTCAATTGGATAAGAAGCTTCATTCAGGATAGGGAGCAAATTGTTAAGGTTGAGGGATCTCTTAGTGACATACATGATGTCAAGTCAGATGTTCCCCAGGGCTCCATCTTAGGGCCCTTCCTTTTTATAATATTCGTTGCCCCGCTTCAAAAGCAAAGCATTACTACCAGTCTCTCTTCTTATGCTGAAGATACAGAGTTAGTTTCTGGTAGGAATGGCCAAGATTCCACTAGCCTTGCAAAGGACCTAGAAATAATCTATTCTTGGGTTACTAAGAGTAATATGGCCCTGAACGGAATAAAATTCCGCTCAATGACATTTGGGTCAACTCCTTTAAATACTCCACTCGTAGATAATGGAGGTAAAGATATTGAGCAGGCATCATCTATGAAAGATATTTGTGTAGGAAATCTCGATGAGCATATCCAGTTGAAGGTGGATAAAGCTTTGCAAATGTGTGGTTGGATATATCGCACATAAGTCCAGAGACGATGCCAACTCTGTACAAGTCGATTGTTCAACCACATCTTGAATATGCTTCACCCATTTGGGCTCCAATGTGTTCAGCAGGTTTGCAAAAGGTCGAACAAGTCAAAAGATGTTTCACTAGGAACATCGCAGGAATGAGAGAGCTCTCGTATTGGGAGAGATCTCGGATTGGGAGAGACTAAAAAAGTTGGGACTCTACAGTGTTCAGAGAAGGTACGAAAGGTATCTGCTACTGTACGTCTTCATAAGCATCCATGAGTTTTGTCCCAACCCAGGATTTAGGCTCAATTATAGTGACCGTAGAGGCTTAATGTGCGTTTTGAGAGCACATTCAAGTCCTGGAGAATCCAGGCTAGTTCGAACAATGAAGTCTGTGCCTCCCATCAATATGCTCGCTCACCTGAAGACATTACTCATGCTTTGTGCCTGTTATGGTAAGGGAGAATTCCCTGATGAAATTCAGTCGAATTAAAAGTGTTGATTCAAATGCTTTGTTGGTGACCCCGACATGATAGAGTTTTTACGCGTTTCAAAAAAAACTCCAACACGCTATCATGCCCGACGTCAAAACCGATGTCGATTCTTCTGCTTTGGTGGCCGCAGCCACCGTCAAACTCTCGCTATTTTGGCCAAATCGGGCTCAGCTATGGTTCGCACAAGCAGAGGCCCAATTCGCTCTCAAAGAATTGTCCAAGACCAAACCAAGTTCAATCATTTGATCAGTGCGTTGGATGAAGAGGTCGCGGGTAGGGTTGAAGATTTCCTCGTTTCACCCCCAGACTCTTCAAAGTATCTTGGTTTGAAGCAACGGCTTATTGGAACTTTCACACTCTCGCCCTTCGACAAACCTCGCAAGTTACTCCATATGCCAACTTCAGGAGATCGCAAGCCTTTGGAAGTTATGGACAACATGCTGGGATACCAGGACGGCGCAGCGCCAGATCTTCTCTTTTGGTTGATATTTGTCGAATTGCTCCCCGCATCGACCCGGCCTCATTTACTGCCCGTCCTGGAAAGCTTGTCGTGTCGGGAGTTGGCTCAACTGGCTGACAAGGTCATGGGTTCCGATGACATGATGGTTCACGCGGTTAAAGGCAGAATGGATCGTTCTAAGGATGACAAGTTCAAAATGGGTTGGTGTAGATTACATCGTTTATGGGGCGAGAAAGCCTACAAATGTGAACCACCCTGTTCCTACTCCAAACCTCACGTGCGAGAGATCCTATCTCATTCCGAACAAGGAAACGGATTGCCTGGTCATCAATAAACATAGTTGGTGGTCAGCTCCTTTTCGTCACAGATCGCTCCACCAATCAATCTTTCCTCGTGGATTCTGGTGCCCAAGTTAGTATTCTACCTGCCTCACGGAATTCTAAGAAAACATCGGTTGGTTCCCCAACTTTTACCGCTGCAAATGGTTCAACAATCAATTGCTATGGAAAACATTTGTGTAATATACGATTAGGTGTTCACACTTACAATTGGACATTTTTGGACCAAGCTATATTAGGAGTCGATTTTCTTAGAACGAAAAATTTGGTGGTCGATTTGCTTCACAACCGCCTATAAACCGCCTACCGCGTCTGCTCCCCGCCTCAGGATTATCAAATCTTGTAACCCATGCCCTTTCAACCGTTTGTTGGAGGAATTTCCCGCCTTACCTACCCAATCTTTCAAATCTTCAAAACCTAAACATGGGGTCTACCACCATATCCCCACCTTTGGGCCTCCGGTTTTTTCTAGAGCCCGTTGTTTGGCACTTGACAAACTAACCGCAGCCAAGGCCGACTTTCAAACTGCGATCAATATGGGAATTTGCCGTCGCTCGTCTTCATTCTATTGCAGCCCAATTCACGTGGTGGATAAACTCGATGGGGGTAAGAGAATCTGCGGAGACTATCGTAGACTCAATGAATGAACTGTACCCAACCGTTATCCTGTTCCCCATGTGCAGGACTTTTCTCATGGCTTACACGGGTGCATAGTATTCTCTAAAGTCGATTTGGTAAGGGGGTACAACCAAGTTCCAATGGCACCCAACGATATCCACACGACTGCGGTCATCACGCCCTTTTGTATGTTTGAGTTTCTCAAGATGCCAAATGATGAAAGATGAAAAACGCACCGCAAGCATTCCAAAGATTAATGGATGCCACATTAGGTGATCTCTCCTTCATGTATGTGTATTTAGATGATATTCTAGTTGCCAGTCAATCAAACGAAGAACACCCTATTCATCTTCGAAAGCTATTCAAACGTCTGTCCGCCAGCGGCTTAGTTCTGCACAAAAACAAATGTGTTTTCGGAGTTCCTACGCTATCCTTCCTCGGCCACCAAATCAGTCGACACGGCATCACGCCTTTCGATGATCGAGTTCGGACAATATCCGATTTTCCACTTCCCTCTACCCCAACCAAAATCCGAGAATTCATTGGCATGGTGACTTTTTACCATCGCTTTCTTCCCGGACTAGCCCATGTCCTGGCCCCACTTCACGATGCGTTGAAAGGCAACCCCAAGGCTTTAGTCTAGAATGAAAACATGACTCGGGCTTTCAGCGCATCCAAGGCCAAGCTGGCCGATTCGGCTTTGCTCTCCTTCCCGGTCACTTCTGCTCCGTTCGCCTTGACCACAGACGCCTCGCAAGTAGCCGTGGGGGCGGTATTGGAACAGTTTGTTCAGGCTGAGTGGAAGCCATTGGCTTTCTTCTGACGAAAGTTAAGGCCACCGGAAATTAAGTATTCAACATATGATCTGGAATTGTTGGCTATTTATCTGGCCATCCGCCACTTCCGTCATTTCGTTGAAGGACAAAACCTCTCTATCTACACTGATCACTTGCCTCTTCAATATGCTTTCTCCAAAGCCAGTGACAATGACCCTTTTTCAAACCGTCAAATCCGGCAATTGGCATATATTTCAGAGTTCACAACAAAAACTCATCCATCACTTATCGGGTAAAATGAATGTGGTGGCCGACGCACTCTCGCGTATTTGTGCCATTTCGCCATCATTTTCGCCTGAAACTCTTCATTCCGCTCAACTCTCCGACCCAGAAACCCCATTAGTGCGGTCTACCATAATAGGGTGTGTTTGGGAGGATGTGGAAGTGTTACCCGGGATTGTTCTTCTTTGCGACATCTCTTTGGGATCGCCCCGAATTTGGGTACCTTCCGTGTTACGCCGGCAAGTGTTTGAAGTGATCCATGGGACATCTCTCCCTGGAACCCGTGCCTGTAAGCGTTTACTCTCGAAATTCTACGTGTGGCATGGCTTGAATAGGGATGTCGCCCTGTGGGTACGGGAGTGTTTGCCGTGCCAAAAAGCCAAAGTGTCAAGACACATTCGAACCGTGCCAGATAAAATTGACATCCCTTCGGAGCGGTTTCGCACAGTTCACGTGGACATCGTGGGTCCTCTAGACGTCTCAAGTGGTGCCCGATATCTCCTTACGGTGATTGCTCGATTTTCGAGAGGCCTTCCCGTTGAATAAGATCAGTGCCAAAGCTTGTGCCTGGGCCCTTCTTTCAGGTTGGGTGGCCAGATTTGGGCTGCCTGAGTTAATAGTGTCCGACAGAGGTGCCCAGTTTACGTCAACTCTTTGGCACCATTTATCC
>NC_081445.1:10033748-10044228 GCF_007210705.1 Tigriopus californicus | reverse complement strand
AGCCTCTCTATTCTGCCCTGAAACTCAAATCGTTGGTTTGGTCCCCAGAGATGGATCAAGCTTACGAAAACACAAAAGAGGCCCTGGCCAATGCAGTAATGTTAGCCCACCCTGTGGAGAACGCGCCACTATCCCTCACCACGGACGCATCCGATATCTCCGTGGGAGGAGTTTTACAACAGTGGGCCAACCAACAATGGCAACCACTTGCCTTCTTTAGCAAGCAGTTACGTCCACCAGAACGATGTTACTCTACATTCAACAGAGAGCTACTCGGGCTCTACTTGGCAGTTCGCCATTTTCATTTCCTTTTGGAAGGACGAGAGTTTGTGGTGTTCACCGACCATAAACCGTTAACATTCGCCCTCTCCAAGTCCTCTGACCCATGGTCAGCCAGGCAGCAACGACACCTGAGTTAGATTTCGGAGTTCTCCACAGCGATTCAACATATTTCCGGCAAAGACAACGTGGTGGCCAACATGTTATCACGTCCAAACTGGATAAACACCATCTCAACTGATATGCCCACCATCGACTTTTTGGAAATCGCACGCCAACAAGAAGGGGATGAGGAAGTTCAGAGCACACGAACCGCCATCACTAACCTGGTCTTGGAAGATGTGTCCCTGGGGAAGAACCATGTGTCCATTCTCTGTGATATCTCCAAAGGACACCCCCACCCTATTGTTCCACGACCTATGCAAAGGTTGCTTTTTGATGCAGTGCATAACTTGTCGCATCCGTCAATCCGTTCAACAAAACATCTCATGGCCTCCAAATTTGTTTGGCATGGATTAGCCAAAGATGTTGGTTATTGGTCGAGAACCTGCCTTCCTTGTCAAAAGTCGAAAATTCAAACACACACCCGCGCCCCAATTGAAAATTTGCCTGTCCCGCCTCGGCATTTCGATCATCTACACGTAGACATAGTGGGCCCCCTTCCCGTAGCACAGGGATGTTCCTACTTGTTTACTGTCATCGACCAATATACTCGGTGGCCGGAAGCTATCCCGTTGATGGACTCCTCAACAACGTCCTGCGCACGAGCTCTCCTCTCTGGATGGATTTCGCGTTTTGGCCTACCTTCCCACATCACTTCCGATCGTGGTGCTCAATTTACGTCGGATTTGTGGAAAGCCCTTTGCTCTACCTTAGGGATCAACCTCCATCAAACCACCTCTTACCACCCCCAATCAAACGGGATGGTGGAATGATTCCACCGAACGCTAAAGGCAGCTCTAAAGGCGAGATGCTCCACTCCCGATTGGTTGGAGCAACTTCCATGGGTCATGCTTGGCCTCCGTACTACGCCTAAGCCGGACCTCGGTTATTGCGCTGCCGAGTTAGTTTTTGGATCCACTGTTACGGTGCCTGGATCACTGCCCAACGTTCAGGATTCATCGCCTGCAATCGCTCAATTCGTGGACAATCTGCACTCAACCATTGCTCAGTTCCTACCAAAACCACCGATCCGGCATGGAAGTTCCCAAATCAATACTGTGCCCGCCTTGCAAAAATGTACCCACGTCTTCATCAGACGCAGGGCTCACACAGGACCCTTTCAACGGCCCTATGACGGACCCTTCATAGTGATTCACCCTGGCTCCAAGTATTTTGTAGTAGCCGTAGGAAATCGTCACGAGATAATCTCAATTGATTGTCTGAAGCCCGCTAGGGTGGACACCTCATTGCCGGATCACCTCGGCCAACCTCCACGTCGTAGCAGACCGCCGAAAGCGCCATCTTGCCCCCCAAAGCCCAGCAACATCACCCCGCCGCCTCCTTACACTCAGACGGAAACGGTCCACCTTGGCAGCTGTACCCGCGCAGGACGGCAAGTTTACGTCCCGGATAGGTTTCAAGCGGCTTAGAGTCTGGGGGGGAGGCTGGTGTGGGAACCCTGAGAAGGCAGCTACCCCGTCTCTAAGCAAAACAATGAAAAAGGGGCACGATGTTCTTGGTCGAATAAATGTAAGACAACTTTTTCCATGACTTCACATAATGTCAATACTTCACAATTGTGATGGCTAACTTGTAAATCACACTTTTAATCAAGCTTTGTCTTGAATTTTGACATAATTATATTAACGTTGAATATAAACAAAAAAAACAAACTAGTCCATGGATATTAATAAATTTAATAACAAAAAGTGACAAATTGGAAAATTGAAGTGTCGCATGTATCGTTAAAATACTTTAGCAACAAGATAGAAAAGTGTAGCTTTTGGCACTTAACTAAAAAATGGCTATTTTACAGGTTTTATAAGTTGTAGGTGACAATTTTTGCTACTTTTAGCTTTTAAAGAAATCTTAGGGAAAATGGAGAAATATTATTTCTTGTCGTGTCATTGAAAAAGACAATCATATTCCTGGGAATAACTGGAAATATATTTAGGCCATTTGTCGATATATTAAGGCGTAAAACGCAACCTTTAAGTTGTAATACGGTAACTAAGCATGTAGTGAATAGAAGTTTATGAAATTTTACGTCAATGCATAACTAAGAGTATGTTTAATACTGATTGACAGCGTTCTTGACAATGGTGCATTTTAATGGCCTTTAAATGATCTAACACACTTATCTGAGCTACTTTTAAACATGTGTATTTCACAAAAGTTGCTCCTTTTGCTTCTTTGACAGAGAAAAAACAAATCTTGATGTCCTGGCATTTGAGCAAACACTTAACCACAAGATACCACCGTGAGCAGTGACTCAAAGTTATTGTTTCACTATTTTAAAAGCTATATGCATAACCCTGAACTCAAGAGGCCTCATATTTAAGCAAATGTAAAATATTAAGAAATAGCGTTTTGAATCACATAATCTTATTGAAAATACTTGATAATAAGAATTCAGCTCACTGCCTCGACCAACGTTTCATGCTAAATCGGCCTCAAAACCAACATCGATATTGCTTGCAAGGTAGCTTAGATGGTGTATTCGGTTTTGCGGCGATAAAAGCAGTCAAACTTTCGTTCCATCGTAAAGCCTTGCTTTTTTGGCTAGAAGTATATAGTTGGGGACCCGTTGCATGCCCAATCAATCATCAAATGTGACGACATTCTGTCACATTTGTGAAATGAATTTTAAACACCTATGACCCGCTTAGCAATGGCCTTTGCAAGAATTTCCTGGGAATCTTCATTCAATAAGGGCATCTTTATTTGACAACCTTATATTATTTTGGGGTGTATTGGGGGCTATTTTGATAGCCTCTCTACATATCTTTTAAAAGGTGAAGTGCCCTGATGCGCAATTCTCTCAAGAAGGGGGACCAGTCGTCGAATTTTACTTGGCCAATATTCTTTCGAGTTGCACATTATCACACACAGATGTTTGAATGCTTTATGGAGCTTCTAGAGAAATGCCCAAAGAAAATCTGGACGGCTTTTTCTTAACTCGCAAAACTTATATCACGAGTTTTTTATTCATTCATTTCAAGTGCAAATTTATGATTTCCTGAATCAAAACTTACAAAACTGCAATTCTTAAAACTCTATAATCCAAAATGACGCTGATATACAAAAATTCATTTTCCCAGAAAATAGGTACATATCGTCAAGGTGAAAAGAAATCACGATAATCTGGCCTTGGAAGTGTTTCTCTATAGTGCTATTGTACCGCCATCTAAGAGTCAAGCTCTGAGTTACAGACTGACGGATTAAAACGAAAGAGGCAAGTAAGACAGAGCATTCAAAGAGAATATTGTACCATAAAATGGTTGATGGTGGGGCACTGGTGTGTGAGGGCTTCGGGCAGGTTGTATACATACATAAAGATTGAAAAGAATTAGCGATAGTGGATCCCCCTGCAGAGGGCAGCAAGAGGGTGGACATCATCTTCAAGAAGAGGTTCTTCAGAACAATTGTCCGATGGTTGTCTGGGCCCCTTACTATGGATGAAGATGATGGCTGACTCCATCTACAATGGTGGAAAGAAGGAAGAATGGAGGGCCAGGCTTAGGGTTCTTGGAGGAGTGGCTGGGCTTGGGTCCGGAGAAGTGAAAGTTGGAAGGGAGAGAACCCTGATATTGAGGGGGCTTTTTACTCCTCATCTTCTTGAAGGCCACGTCCATCTCAGGATCCGGGAAGGGCTGCAAAAGGGGATGGTATTCTTCTGCGCAGCCCTGGACCTCCTCCACTACTGTTTTTGATGTTGATGCAAGGAGTTCTTGACAGTGAAGGAGGAATTTGTGCATTAGTCAAATGCGCTACAACCATCTCAATAAAAGGTTCTCCTAAACATTCAATTGCGTTTCTCATAGCGGAACTCTTTTGTACATAATGCATAAAGGTATATTTGGAGACTTATTAGGTCCTGTGATTGTGTTCTTAGTGAACCAACGCCAAATGCGAATCCGCTTTGTGTCAATAGGGACCGGAAGGTAGGATTTAAACAAAGTCTAGCAACCAAAGTAGGAAAACGAGCGTTAGTAGGGAAGAACCATGACTTTTTTGCTTCATTAAAAACTTTTGAAATCATGTGAAGAGAGATACAAACAAAAGTCTTATGAATGGTTTGAGTTTATGCGAGATTGTAAAAAAAGAGTGATGGGTATAGACTTTTTTAATGTGTAGTTTAAATATCTTCATTCAGGTTGTTTTGACTAGGGCTCTCTAGTAGAAGAGTACAAGCATGAAAAGCGACCCCTGACGGGCGCAGCCTCCAAAATCCAAGAAGACAAATTTTATAACAATGGAAAATAATTGGAACCATTTTTAGGTGACAATGCGTGCTCTGATCCTTGTACTCTTCTACTAGAGAGCCCTAGTTTTGACCAAATTTCTGAAAAAATAACAGTGTTGGTGTCTATTAATCCTAAAATTGGACATTTTTCTGTCAAATTTTTGTTCCAAACAATATTGATAATGCATCTTGGTATATATTTTGCACTTTAATGCTTTGACGAGTCATTTGTTACGTTCATTTTTGCATAGGAAATTCAGCCCTGCATCCAGTTGTGCGTTTTTTTTTGTTGCAATCCTGAACTTACCTTGTTAAAGAACCAGACCGCTCATGTACCTCAACTTAGCATTACATTTATCTAAATTTTGGTTACTTATTTTTTAGCAAGATAAAGCAATTGAAAGTGCAAAATATGAGAACCACTTTTTTTCTAACTAGTCTTCAAAAAAATTTATGAGTGAGTGTGAATAGTTTGTGACATCTCAAATTTAGACCTTTGGGAGGAGGATGCATTATAAGAAGTTGCAATATTGGCTTTACTAAAGTTTGCAACTCCCAATTTAGGATTTGTGATACAAGTACACCAAAATAAAAGTGCAAAGAAAATAATCCATTTTGTACAGCCTCTTTTCAACGCAACTGGCCATTTAACTTCAGTAAGTTATTGATAGTTGACAAATTCATTAGATAAAATATTGTAAATTTGATTATTTAGTAACACTGTTTTGGCTCAATTGAAAATTAATCATAAAAACTTGGTGGTGTGCTGAGTCTCAAATTTCACACTTCAAAAACAATTGCAATTGAAATCTGTAAATCAAATATTTACATTGTCTTGATTATTCAGCCTTTTGCCTTTATATAAGAAGATAATTTTTTTTTATTTCACCAGAAGCAGTTGAATAATTTCAGTGTCTGCAGTGATGAGAGTTCTAATTTAGTAGTTAATAGTAAAGCCGCCACACAAATAACTGATTTTTTTCAATTTCCAAGGAATTAAGTCCAACTTCTTAACACATCTCTTTATCATCAAACTTGATGTATGAGCTGTTCAAACAATAAAAACCTTTATTGCATTGTTGTTGCAGCCTATTACCCTATAAATCCATCAATAGGAGTAATGGAATCAAATGATTATCAAAATTAAATGAAGGGTAGCAGAAAGCTTGGAAAGTAAAGGCAATAGTTGATTTACAAGTAATGAGTTATTATCAATGCCTTAGTTTGATGTGAGAATAATTAGGGTGATATTTTGAGGCTAGCTAATGATTTCCCAATATGCCATTATTAATGTTATATCATTGGAAAGAAAACAAGTTTAGTTAATCCTTCTGCAATTATTTATTTGATGGGATCAATTATCCAATTCTTTTTGGATCTTTGATGTTGCTGAATGTCTTATTCAAATTTACCACGATTTCTTGTTTGATAACTTGATCAGGATAGAGCTTACAGAGTTGGAAACAGTACTCTTAACGCATTGACATCAATTCTTGTCTAGGGTTATTAATTCTCTTTCTTTGCAATGACGCAAGAACAAACGTTAGCAAAGGGTTTACTAACGCTTTCTTTCATTTTTTTGCCGCGAGATGTCTCATTTTAAATGAGCAGTCCCTATAGGTCCGTACTCTGTACTACAGAATCTAGCTCTAACAACCTGAAAAGAAGACGCGCTCGGAAGCAGTGTTGCCAGGCTGGCACCACGACGGTCAGCAATGCTCTGACGCGTTATTTGGCTACTTTTGACATTCAATGACCACGAAAAACAAAAAAAGGCCGCCGGCCGCTAAATTGGTCACCAAATTTCTACTTTATTTGGCTGTTAACACAAATTTGACCCTTAAGGGCTACATTGACAATGAAGACTCATTCACGACCAATTTAAGTGGCGGGCATGAACCCAGAAGTTGTTTGATGTTGGCCGAATGCTCCGTAACATAAAGGTTTTGCATTCATATGTGCAGCGATGACTTCGTTCAATTCATGTTTTGAAAATTCAATATTTGATTTGGGTCCTAGATCTGGAAATTTGTATTGATTAAGTAATAAATAAAATCAGGTCAGAAAATGATTGCACTCCAATTTTAAAGCTCAGATGTGGTAACCAACACTGCTGGTGATTTCAGAACCTTGTTGCCTCCGATAACCGAGTAAGTAATCTGCCTGCGACTCACACTTCAAATCCAGTACTGGTGAGATTGGTCCCATATTGTGTTATTTTGAGTCAGATCTTGGAGCACTTTCTGACCCAAAAAACTAATCAGGGACAAATCTCAGCAGTACTGGATTGCAATCTGTCGGCACTCTGACAGCTCAGGGCACACTGGTCACATCACTCCAGAGGCTACAGTTAGCTTTTTGAATAGAGGAGTCAGTAATCATATGACGCTTGTTGAGCTGAGTGGCAATCAATTGTGTTCCCTTCATCATCAGTCTCTTTTGACAACGAGTTTGACGGTAAGACGGTACAATTCATTGAGAACAATATATGGTCAAAGTCTCAGAGCAGGTTGATTTTGCCCAAGTAAAGTCTTAATGAAGTAAGAAGAGTTCGGACGGATCCATAATAGAAGTTTGTTTCTTGAGATTTTTACATAAACTAATGACTGGGTTTGCCACGTTTGGATTTTTTTCCTTAAAAAGCCATTTCGGACGTGTCGATATTTTCCCCATAGTTTTCTATAAGAAAGTCCGCCTTTATTCAAAAGCTACTGAAGTATTTGAACAAGGGCCCACTGGACTTCTTTTGATATTTGATGGAAGAAAGCGCTTTGGTTTAAAATCCTCTATAACCGGAAATGCGTAAGTCCACCAACGTCAATCTAACAGTGCAATCCCCTGAGAGATGGTGGTTGGCACCCAAGCGTTATGAAGAGAGGTTCAGTTACACTGGGTTAGTAAATAAATGTTCGAATGATTTCAAATCAAATATTTTGAAATCATTCCAGGGTGGAAATTGGATTTTTTTTTATTGAATAGCCCTTTTACTTTGCACGAACTATGGTTTACGATCTCCACCTCAGAGGGCGCTTTTTGATCTAGCCTCTACCAAGGAAAAGGCAGATTAGGCCGATTCCTCTTTATTGAATTGTAATGCGTTTGTGTTGTTTTTTTGATTCTATCAAAAAGGTTTGATTAGCGACCTGGGTCACATAATGTCCGGAAAAGAAATTGCTGTCATGGCTTGTCATGAGTAGTTTATTTAGCAATCTACCGTGCCTCTTCCCGTTATGTTTGGGCTGTCTGACCTTGCAAATAAGGGCCCTTATACCATATGGAAAATGTAATTTTCTATTGAAAGGGGCAATACCTATGAGGTAGGATCAAGCAAAACAAAAAAAAATTCGTTTCTAATCATTGATTAAAACTGAGAATCTTATGTTAAACATGCCGTGTACAGAACATTGGGTGGTGTGCTTGGAGCGTCTCTACTCTATTGAAACCTTTTTATTCTTGTTGCCGACAAAAATTAGAAAAGATGTAGATGTACGTAAACCAAGGTCAAGTGGATATTTTACAAAACATAAACAAATATGTAACTCATTTGTTTTTTCAGGAAGCACATTTTTCCAAAGTACCATGGGAGATCATGGTTATGCTGGCCTCTCTAAACCCACGAAGCCAGGCCTCTCATCGGCACCGACTGGAATGCTCAAGGAGGAGGTTCTCGATGAGCTGGAAAAGCGTCTCGTTCATGATGAAACCGTGCACATTCAACCTCCGAGGAAGCCGACAGCCATTGAGATTGAGCTCGATATGACCAAACCCATGTGGCGCGAGACTCTTGGTGAGGAGAACCAAGGGGCCAATGAGGATCAACTAAAGACTTTGCTTGACCTCAAATTGGAGCAAGCCCGACAAATGATTCCAGTGCGATGGAAGGCAGAGAAAAAATTCAAGGATGACTGTCAAATGATTGACCAAATTCAAGCCAACTTCGAACAGGTTTTGAATAGCCTTCAGGCCAAGGAGTCGACTGACCCTTCCGCCCGAATAGAGGAACATCAAGCCAAGCGGCTTATCAAGGACTGGGAGACGTGCAGACTTCCGCAGCTCGAGGCCAACTTTAAGGATGCCACCCGAGTATGGTACAAACCCCACCGTGACCCTCTCACGACCACCTACTCGACCATCATGAACAGGTTTGCGAACTTGATGGCCCGATTTGAATACGAGACCTCTATCCGACCAGCCCTGAATGGATCTACCGTGGACCATTCCACCCAGGATTGGATGACTAAAACCATTTCAGTGACCCACCCAGAGCAACCCAAAATGGAACAGTTTCGTGTCCAGGATAAGATCAAGCCGTTTGAAGGGGATCTGGGGGATCCCGAAGTTATGGCCAAGTTCTCCCAATGGAAGTGCGATTGGGCAGCCTTGGTCAAGGAGATGGAATCCTTGCCCGGATTCAACAAGATATCTCTGTTTGAAAAGCTCAAGAAAGCCCTTTCCGAACGGGCTTTCAGATTAGTGTATCGCTATCCCACCAAGAGAGAAGATTCTTATGACAAAGCCATGCAAGAATTGAAGAACAAGTTTGAGAACCCTTTAAACATCGCTGCTCACCTCATTAAGCGCGGACTCACCCCAAGGAGGACCAAAGCTGACCAATTGGAGTCTGTCAAAGCGTCCTTAAATGCATTGCAACGCGTGAAAAACATATTTGAGACAGAAAACGTGGACATGTACACGTTTGCGCTGACATGCACCTTTACCCGGTCCATGACTCCTTCCATGGAGGAGAGTTGGGACAAATTCAGGATCCAAGAAATGCACCACTACCACGAAAAACGCGACCTTGGTGTCAAGGCCGGGGAATTCCTTCCGGAATGGAAATTTGGCCTGGTTGACAACTATGAGAAGTTCAATGCTTGGCTCGAAAAACAAGAGGCTCAACTCAAAAAGGATGACATCGAGCGCCGAAGTGACCAGCTATCATCGCTTTGCCGGGAATCGACCAATCAAGAAGAGATAGAGACACCGAAGGTGGATTTTTTTTGCTTTCTATGTGGACCCAAAAACTCGAACCACCATCTGACCCGATGTCCCGTTGGTTTGGACATGTCCTTGAAAGATTGGGTACGTGTCTGTCGGAACGTCTCCTATTGCTACAAATGTGCCCGACCCTTGGAAGGGAACCATCATCAGTGCCACATGACATGCCGAATTTGCATGGGCAGAAGCAAAGAGGTGGATCACCACGTGCTTATGTGTCCCCTAAACCTTTATCGGACCTCGCCTTTAGTTCAAGATCACGATAATCATCGCAGAGATCGTGTAGGTTCTCGCCCTGACCCCAGGAAAACTAGTACAAGATCCAGTTCCAGAGCATCCAGGGAATCTCCGGTGGATAAACGTTCCCGATCCGCACGACGTGGTACATTTGAAAACTCAACCAGTGAAGAAGATTCACATTCTCGCACAAGAGCAAGAAGTCCCTTGTCCTCGGGTCGATATCAAAGACATTGAATGGTCCCTGAATTGATAATAATGATTGGAAATAAAAAAACAATTTCTAAATTGCAGTTAGTTCCCGAGTTGGATTTCGATCATGCAAGTAAGTAAGATGCTTTTATTGGAACTTATGGACCCTCTAAAGGTCCAATCGAGGAACTTGGTCGAATGGAATAAAGTTACAGTAAAGGATGATCAGCAAGGTAAAAAAAAAACAAGTAATATTGTGATATCACAGAAAGTGACCAAAAGAGGAGAAGCTCAGACAGTACATATACATGTAGATGTAGATAAGTGATGATTATTTTTTTTTGCTTTTTTTACATAGTGACGGAT
>NC_081445.1:10027369-10033708 GCF_007210705.1 Tigriopus californicus | reverse complement strand
TTACATAGTGACGGAACAGCGCTTTTGTCAGCTTCATATGCTGATGGAATTAAGTTGGGAGTATAGCTGGGCATCGGATTGTTTTTTCTACACCTATTTTGAATATATACAAGGAAGGCAATTTCTTGTAATGGTGCTTCTACAGGAGGAAAAACAAAATTTGATTTGCCGTATCTACAACATTTTTCAACTTGACATGTTGAAAAAATGGTTTACCAGTTAGCAAATTTTGTGCCTCATTTTAACACAAGAAAATACCATCTAAGAACCCAGAGAAATGAAGAAGCTTGGAGTCTCCTATTCTTGCTGCCCTACTCGCAAATTAAATCAATAATTGAGCAACACCGATCTCCCTAATTGTGTTAAAACAATTTTGTCCCCGACCCCAGAAAACGAACCAACTTTTGTGCCGCCCCCGGGCTCGGCCCGGTGCCTTCTCTTACTTCAGTTCTTTCAGACCTGTGATGTAGTTGTAATTACTAGGAGTGGGAACGATATTTCTTTAGGTTTGTTGAGGTTTGAAACTAATAATGAAAAAAACACTTTTTCACGACCTTTTTTTGTGCGGACTTCCTTACCGCTACCGGGATTGGAATCCCAGCAGTTCAAGACGAGAAGATTATTTCTCTTACTTGACTTTTATTTATATATATTATTTGATCGACCAACGAATTGGAGTTGGCTGATCTGGCTAATCCTTGAATATAAGGTTGATCCGGAATTTTAGTCAAAAACTTGTCCAAGTCTGACTTAAATCTTGCTACTGGATCAACCCCTACATAAACCCTACGAATATTTGAGGGCAGCAAATTGAACAATGAAGGAGCCCGAGAAAGAAGAGAGTTGGACTTCATTGTTTTAACTAGCCTGGATTCTCGAGGGCTTGAAGGTGCTCTCAAAACGCACGTTAAGCCTCTACGGTCACTACAATTGACCCTAAATCCTGGGTTGGGACAAAGCTCATGAATGCTTTTGAAAACGTACAATATCAGATACCTTTCGTACCTTCTCTGAGTACTGTACAATCCCAACCTTTCTAACCTCTCCCAATACGAGAGCTCTCTCATATCTTCAATGTTCCTAGTAAAACATCTTTGGACCTGCTCGAGCTTTTGCAAACCTGCTGAACTAATTGGAGCCCAAATGGGAGAGGCATATTCAAGATGCGGCTGAACAATCGACTTGTACAGAGTTAGCATCGTGACACTATCTCTGGACATAAACGTGCGATATATCCAACCACATGTTTGAAAAGCCTTACCAACTTTCAACTGGATATGCTCATCGAACTTTCCATTATCTTGGAGGACTACACCTAAATCCTTCATGGATGAGACCTGCTCAATGTCCTTACCTTCATCATCTAATAGTGGAGTGTCTAATGGCGTCGACCCAAAGGTCATTGAACGGAATTTCATTCCATTCAAGGCCATGTTACTCGCAGCAACCCAGGAATAAATTTGGTCTAGGACCTTTGCCAGACAACCAGAATCCTGACCATTCCTACCAACTACCAATTTTGTATCATCAGCATAAGAAGAGATACTGACATTACTACTACCAAGCTTCTGAAGCGGAGCAATGAAGATGATGAAAAGGATAGGACCCAAAATGGAGCCCTGAGGGACACCCGACTTGACATCATGTATGTCACTAAGGGATCCCTCAACCTTAACTAATTGTTTCCTACCACAAATGAAACTTCTTAGCCCATTGAGAACCTTGCCTTGGATCCCAATCTCATGGAGCCTGTTAACTAAAAGTCCATAATCTACCTTGTCAAAGGCCTTGGCAAAGTCGAGATAAACTACATCGACTGATTCATGGCTCTCCAGTCCCTCAATAACCTGCTCTATATGCTCAATCAGTTGGGTAACCGTGCTAAAAAGTGCTCGGAACCCATGCTGGCTAGGAGGAAGGACTTCATGTGTGTCAAGAAATTCAACAAGTTTGAACTTCATGATGTTCTCAAACACCTTCGCAATATTCGAAGTGAGAGAATTCGGCCTGTAGTTACTGGGGAGTGACTTATCTCCCCCTTTGAAAATTGGAACAACATGAGCTACCTTCAGAGAAGAGGGGAACTTGCCCTTTTCCAAGATGCAACGCATCAAGTACGAGAAAACAGGAGCAAGAACCTGTGAGCATCTCATCAGAAACTGAGATGTCACTCCATCAGGGCCAGGGGAGCTCGAGAGTCTCAAGTCCCTGATGGCCTCTAAAGCATCCTGATCTGTGACTACAAGATCATCTAAATGCTCAGCTTGACAAGCCTTGCCAGTCCCAACAAACTCATCAATAGAGCAATGGACTGTTGCTCCTAAACTCAGTGGAGTTGACAACACACTAGAGAACTGATCTCCAAGTATGTTGGCCATAGTCCCTACATTGTCTATGGCTTCCCCATCGACCTCAAAAGGCCCTACAGGGTGTTTGATCTTTCTCTTAGAGTTTGCATAAGAGAAAAACGCCTTCGGATTCGACCTCACCTCTTGAACAACTCTACTTTCCTTGTTCAACTGATCTGTCTCAATGGAGGCCTTAATTCTACCTTGGATTAAATCCAACTTTCTTTGAAGGCTAGCCACAACTACTGGATTCAAAGTGCTCTGGAGCCTTTTTGCTAGTTTGCAACTCTTTTTGAACAAATTCTTCCTATACTTCGGAATTTTAGAATGTGCCCCGCCCTGTGAAACACATTCAGAGATTGCTAGACTGGAACAGACGTCCTCAAAAACTGGAATCATTTTGTCTAAGGCTACATCTATGGACGATTCCTTTTTCAGCATTGAAATAAGATCAAGCTCCCCTAACCTTTCTATAATCAACGGCCAATGTTCATCTTTGAATTTGAACTTAGCCAGACCGACCTTTTTGGCCGGTCTTACTCTAGAGCACGCCGGCTTTTGAGTAATGGTCGACCCTATCTCGAGAACATGATGATCTGACAGATTACTAGGTGTCACATGGACATACTGGATCAGATCAGGGTCATTGGAAAAAAACAAGTCAAGAACGCTATTCGCTCTGGTGGCTACACCAACATGTTGAGAGAGATTGCGCAAGATCGCAAATTCCTCCAGCTTTTCGAACGACTGAGACGTCGATTTCGAAATGGGAATATACCCATCTGGACTAGCCTCCCACTCTACAACGCTAGCCGGAAAATTGAAGTCCCCTACAAAGAAAACCTTTGAGCAAACTGACTGGTCCAACTCATTTCCTATGAATTTGAGAGCTGACAAGAACGAGCTTACTGAACAAGAGGGGGGGGGGCTATAAGTTGTCACTATGAACAGATCAAGACCTTGAAGATGACAAACTAAGACCTCTACTTCTCCATTAGACATTTTTACATGACTAGTGTGCAGGTCATTTCTAACATATAGACATACGCCCCGATTCGGAAAAATGGGATTGTCAGGGCTTACTCTATCACATCGAACTGAATTGAAACCAACCATGGCCAGCTATTCATCTAAGACCCTTGGTCGAAGCCAGGTTTCTGTCATGGAAATGAACGAGACCTGCCTATCTAAAGCTAGTTCCTCAAGAACCTTGATCTTTGTGCTATCTTACTTTACTTACTTACTTAATTTACTTTACTATATTACTTATACTTTAAAACATAATAAGCTACAACAGAGGATTTTAAGGGAAATTGAAGAGTTTTCCTTGCCGCTACTGGGAATGGAATATTCAAGAAGAAAAAGTTATTCATACGAAAACTGCATTCATTGTTTAGAGGAAATTTTGGAAAAATGCAGGAGGGTGGTTGGAAAGAAATTTGGGACTATATTGGCTCTGTCTGACAAAAGTTTGTTTGGCATTGAACCTGAAGCTTTCATTCAGAAGAACTTTTGAATACATACAAAAGTGCCATATTGCAAATTGCCATACTGTCACACTTGTCATTTTTTTCTGAGTGAAGTGGTCTGATCCTCCATCAGGGACCCGTCAAACGGTCAGTGCACCATCGTGACCGCGTGAATTCTTCTGATCACGAATATGCTCCCAAAGTCAATCTGCTTCAAATGCAACTCCAGCGTTACAATGGCCAAGACCTGCATCTCTCTCACGTGCTCTGCTTGTAAAAGACACCTCCGCCCTCGATGTGCGGATTTCAACGAAGATGAACTCAAAAAGCTGAAAGAACGCGGATATCCGGAGCTATGCCCAGACTGTGTACGAGGCTACGGTACCATGCTAAGTATTATAACGGATGTAGGACGGCAAGTGGCCGAACTGCAAGAAAAGCTTGAAACTTTGAGCAAAAAGCTAGATCAACAAAGTGAGGACTCGTCCAACCCGTCCAACATTGGCAACAAAGGATCTGGTGAGCTGAGTGAGCTTATTGAGGAGCTGCAAAGGAGGGAAAGGCGGAAGCATAATTTTGTCATTAAGGATGCAGCAGGCAATGAAGACGACCTTGAAGCAGTCGTGAAGAAAGTTCGTGACAACGCAGGGATGGACGCCAGCCACGTGGACTCGTCATGGAGGGTTGGCAAGAAGTCTGAGCGACCAAGACCAATCATCGTCAAACTGAAGCTGGGAATAGATCCAATAAGCACCATCAAAGCGTGGGCAAAGGCAAAGCGGAATGACAAGCTGAAAGGGGTCGACAAGAACCTAAAGGGAACGAACGACATCACAAAAGCACAGAGAGACCGCTTGACCACCTTACACGGCGAAGCTCGAGCCCTCAACAACGACAACGACGACTGCACCGAGATATACATTATCACTGATCCACTAGGTCTGTCGAGGATTGGAAAGGTGGCCCGCAGAAAGTGACAGGATACCAGTGGACAACGACCACGACACCGCCAACCAACCGATCTCTCACAAATCCGGCAACAACCTCCTCTCCGAACGCTTTTTTTTAAAACACGTGTGCAGGCCTCACCAACAAACAAGATGAACTACGCCGACTCATCGACACCTTCGACCTGAATATTCTTTTTTTTCTCTCCGAGTGCCATTTTTGACCCTGGAGCAACCAACATGCCATTTTTCATCGGACGGCGAAACATTTTCCCACTCCACAGAACACGAAATGGCAGAGTGAAAACTCTCCTTCTGGTTCGCCAGTTTAGTTTAGGTTGGGTTAGTATGGTATGAACATTAGATCTACGTCTTCTAACCACATATATGTGGGATTTTCACCGTATATTACGATGACAGCTGTCTTCCAGGGTGTTCAGGGCAAATGGTCAATGGATTATGCGCATAGAGCAAGAAGCTATCAAAATCCTAGGATTGACGTTTCAGTCTATTCTCAGTGTCGACAAACATATTGCCCATCCCTCGAAGGAAGTGTACCGTACATGGGGTATTCTTAGAAATTTTCACGAGGTTTCGAGAAGCTCCCTGAAGGACGTGGTCCATGGTCTATGGAAAAATCCGCTGCTGCTTGGCAATTTACTTACAAGTGAGTTTCACTGAACAAGACCCACCCAACACCTCTTAAAATCAACCCCAGATTGCTCTTCATGACGTAATGCGCTTCTCGTCGGGAAAAACAAGAAAAGACCATATTAGAATAGAGCAACTTTTCTCCGTCGATAGCTTCCATATACTGAACCAAATTGCAATTCAGAGCTGTTTGGTGGAAGTTTGGAAAATTCTCAATAATCAAACAAACGAATATAGAAGTCTTTTCTGCCTGTAGTTGATCTTCCCATAGCCATTTGAAGCACAATAAGACATGGCCTTCGGCCTCATGTGCGGGGCAACCATTTTATTATCAATGCTGTCAAACTGTACAATGCTCTCCCCCTTGAATCTCGAACTGTCCAAAAAATTAGCTCTTTCAAGTCCGCCATCAACCAGTCGTTGCCCACTTATCCCCTGTGAATTGTTACCTCAAACTGCAAGTCCTAGTCACTAACTAATCCATACCTGATCGGTGTAACATGTACCAAAGATGAACTCACCATGAAAAAAGTACTTGTACTTATAATTACATTCAAATCAAATCAATTTTATGCAGTAACGGCGAATCCTTTTCCAACAGACCAGACCGAGGGCTAAGAGTGGCTTTAGACAATGATGGAAAACTAGAAATTATATTTTTTTGCGCACTTCTTTGCCACCGATGGGATTGGAACCCAAGCATTTCAAGAAGAGAAATTTATTTATTTTACCTAACTTTTATTTATAAAGATTATTTGATCCACCAACGAATTAAAGTTGGATGATCTGGCTAATCCTTGAATATGAGGTTGATCCGGAATTTTAGTCAAAAACTTGTCCAAGTCTGACTTAAATCTTGCTACTAGATCAACCCCTACATAAACCCTACGAATATTTGAGGGCAGCAAATTGAACAATGAAGGA
>NC_081445.1:10023117-10026474 GCF_007210705.1 Tigriopus californicus | reverse complement strand
TGAAGACAAGGTTGGTTGGAATCCTGACAATCAATGCTTGCTTCGAGGTCCTGGAGGATCGATTTTTGGAAATTCATCCATTGTTTAGGAGACGATTGACCTGGAAGCAGATGAAGAAGGAGAAATCTCAAAAGTTGGCGGATTATTACAGTCAGATGCGGGCAATTGGGGACGAAGCAGAGCTCGACAAAATGACAATGGACGAGCACTATATGTTCGAACTGATTCTGGCCTGTAAACATGAGACGGAACTGTTCTTCAAATTACTAGAAATCGTTGACCCAACATTGGAAAGGGTACTTGCTACGGCCATGGCGTTTGAAGCTGCGAGGGAAACGCGTGAGCAAGCTGTCCCGTCATGTTCCATATCTACGGTTGGTGCCCCTTGCAATGAATGTGGACGTCAAGGACATACTCACGGTCGATGTCCGCCAAATACGATGGTTTGTTATGAATGTAAACAACCAGGTCATCTGGCAAGGGATTGCTCTCGTCGAAGGAATCAAGACAGAAGTTGGTCCAGGGGCAGAGAGGGAAGGCCCCGGTCCAATAGCAGAGAAAGGACCCTCAACAGACCCAGGACTCATGATAGAGGCAGAAGTCGTCACAGAAGTATTGGAGGAAACGTCAGAGCCATAGAGAATATGCCCATGGACAGATCACCAGAGTCAAGAATTTCTCGAATTAATACGTCAATCAGGGGCGATCATTGGATCCCTAAGATTCCAAAGGCCACTCTTGAGTGCAAGTTTCCTTCTGGTGGGTCAACATCAGTGGTGGCCATTTTAGACACGGGAGCAACAAGGACAGTCTTCCCAGGCTCATTGATACCTGAGGGCGTCACGCCGACGCCGTCAAGAACGCGACTAACGGCAGCAAACGGGACAGAAATCGCCAACGCAGGGTGTGTGAATCTTATTTTGTCGACCCCGGGGGGAATACCTGCAGTCGTATCGGCAATAGTTTCCCCAGATAACAATACACTTTCGTACCTTCTCTGAGTACTGTACAATCCCAACCTTTCTAACCTCTCCCAATACGAGAGCTCTCTCATATCTTCAATGTTCCTAGTAAAACATCTTTGGACCTGCTCGAGCTTTTGCAAACCTGCTGAACTAATTGGAGCCCAAATGGGAGAGGCATATTTAAGATGCGGCTGAACAATCGACTTGTACAGAGTTAGCATCGTGATGCTGTCTCTGAACTTAAACGTGCGATATATCCAACCACACATTTGAAAAGCTTTACCCACCTTCAACTGGATATGCTCATCGAACTTTCCACTATTTTGGAGGACTACATCTAGATCTTTCATAGATGAGACCTGCTCATTATCTTGATCTCCTCCCCATCAAGGCCATGCTTTGCAAAATCAATGTTTCATTTTGTTTCAAATAGGGCTAAAATTTGAAGTTTCCTGTAAACATGTTGACCTAATGAGCTTTGAAATTTTATGTATTTCTTCAAAGCTGGTTGCATTTGAAAGCTTAGAGGAGTCAATATCATTTTGTACCTTGAAAATTTTGTACCTGGAAAATTAGCCCTGTCTACAAAGCTCAATTATTTTTCCTTATCTTAATGTACTGGACAACTTTGAAGTACTAGGTTTGTTAGCTATGTGTATTTGCTTAGCACACTTAATTACTCCCATTCTATGCTATGTTTATTTGACAAAATATTTGCCAAGCTGATGAAAATAAAGAAAACACAAATCAGGGAAAACATATATTTTCAAAGCTTGAACCACTTCAAGTTTAAAACCTAAAACAGGAACAATCTTTTGGAAAAAAAAATATGCCTAAATTTGAAACTTGGGCGGGGAAGGAAATTTAACACGTCAAAATGAACATACATATATTGTAAATATTTGTAGCATAGTATATTAGAAAGTTAATTGGTTAAGTTATCACATATTATGTGTCGTTCAAACATTAATTTTGCTCTTTAAGAAATTTAACCTTAAGAAAAAAACTGATTTGATGACTTTTGTTCTATTTTTCTCGCTGTTATTTGATACTGTCCTCCAAAACGGCTCCAAAAAGGGATAATCTTCGGAAAACAAAAAAATAGGAAAAAAACAAGAATGCGGGAGCCTTCGGCGCATTTGCTTTAGAACTTTGCCTTGAATCAGGTCTTTTGTCCAACTGAATTGGATTGAGCAGATGTAAACAATAAAGCAGTGCAAGTATAACAAGGTTTGAAACAAAAACACCTTCAATGTGGTTATAGGCAAGTACAATTTTTAGTCCTGATATTACCTAGTCAGAATACATTTTACCCAGGGCAGAAGTAACAAAATGACAAGTAACAAAACTGCAGTAATCCCATAAAATTTAAAATGGTGTAACTGTGATGACCCAAAAACCCAAAACTGCTCATCACTTATTACCTTTATGTACACTCCAGAGTGGCCTTGATCTTTTTTTCTTTTTTTCCACGACAGCTTAGCAAAGTAAAATCTTTACCGAAATTGTCATCTTCTGCTATTTTCCTATAATGTATCCTCAACTGGGACGATCAGGATAAAACATTTTACTTGCCCTTAAAAATACTGATTTACAATACAATACTTGGTTTCAAATCTTGTTACATTTTTTAAGGACTTCCCACCGCTACTTTTTGATCCGGGACCCGATTTGAGTATATACTATGTATTATATATGACTTCTGAAGAGGCATTGTAGACCAAACCTTTTTGACACCAGTCATTTGGAAATGACTGTCAATTCAACAATATTGTAATCGAATCCAAGAATTTTCATTTTGCTGCACAGGATATTAGCATCAAGGCAATCAAAGGTTAAGTCAAACACAAGAACCCCCACCTATTTGAAAAGCTTTGCCAACTTTCAACGTGATATGCTTAACGATCATTTCATTTTTTTTGGAGGAGTTCGCCTAAATCTTTCATAGACGAGACTTGCTCAATATCTTTACCTCCATTATCTACGAGTAGAGTATTCAAAGGCGTTGACCCAAAGGTCATTGAGCGGAATTTCTCTCCATTGAGTGCCATGTTACCAGCATCCTGCTAGCAGCAACCCAAGAGTAGATTTGGTCCAAGACCTCTACCAGACAAACGGAATTCTGACCATTACTACCACACACCAATTTTGTATTATCAGCATAGGAAGCTTTTGAAGTGGAGCAATGAAGATGATGAAAAGGAGAGGTCCCAAATGGAGCCCTGAGGAACACCCGACTTGACCTCATGTTTGTCACTAAGGGATCCCTCAACTTTAACCATTTGCTTCCCTACCACAAATTAAACTTCTTAACCAATTGAAAACCTTGCCTTGGATCCCAATCTCATGGAGCCTTTTAGTAAAAAGGCCATGATTTACCAAGTCAAGGCCT
>NC_081445.1:9969738-10023081 GCF_007210705.1 Tigriopus californicus | reverse complement strand
AGTTTTTCATCCATTTCAGCCATTTTTATTGAAAATCTAAAAAAAATAAAATCATTTAAACCCGGGGGGGGGGCGGGGGCAAATATTGCAAGCAAAAAGGGCAAGAAAATGTCAAAATGGGGTGTTACTTTTTCAAACATTATTTCGGATTTTTCCCGACTTTGAAACAAAAAAGATTTCGGCCGAAAAGGCAAGTTGTTTTAAGCTCAGTGATGACGCTTATGTCTAACATTGGCTTTTCTTGGTACTGGATATTTCGATACCTTTATTCATATGAATGGCAATGACACATAATTTTCTAAGAATCAAGCCAAAATTGTTTTATGATGAAATGCGTGCCAATGTTGTTCATGTCCCAGAGGAGTGTTGAATTTCCTATAAAGAAAAAGCTGCAAATTATTCTTAAAATCAGAATTAGCCTTTGGCAACACCTCACAAGTGTTAAAGCCCTTATAAATATGTTTCTAGCCTGAGAGAACGTTAATTCATCTCGTCAGTATGAATAAGCTCATCGGTTTGATCGCCATCCTCCTCAGCCTCTCCGTGAGTCTCGCAGCTCGCCCTGGGCTTAAACCGTTTAGACCTTTTAGACCAATCTACTCATGCGAAAGCTGCGGATGTTGGGAGAAGTGCTTCAGAAGATCTTGGAATCCCTCCTTGGCAGATGAATATACCCAGCTTTACCGATACGTCCAACAGATTCGAGAGGGGAAGATTCTGAACGGGGCTCGGAGCACCGCTCTCTTGGCAGACCTGACGCAGCCCAATTTTCAGTCTTTTCAGCTTCAGAAGAACCTGATTAAGCTTGCGGCTTTTGGCCTGAATGCCGGTCGATATTGTCACCCAACCACTCTTGTTAGTACAGTTCCGTGGGGATCTTTCAGCTGGTGAGTAGTAGGGCTGTTCAAATAATGCAAGTAAAATTGGAAAAAATGGCAACAAATGTAAAGAAAATGGAAACATGTGTTAGGTCATTTATTTTATCTTAAAAGGGGATTAACATGAAAGAGAATCATTCTGGTCATTGAATCTCTCACGTGTTCTTTTGTGGTACAAATGCAGTGTAGGATGTTCACAATTCTCAAGTAGTCATAGCGCCATTTACAATCAGTTGAATCCAAAGGAATATTTGTAAGGATTCGTTTGTGTGAGGTTGAGATTGATTTCTGTATGAGCAGCAGAATTCCTCTTCAAACTTTCATCAGATTTTACGCTCCTCACAGGGTTACTTAAATCCAGCTTTTTTATTGATGCCTCCCGTCTGCTTTGTTGAAGACAAATCAGTCATGAGGAGAAGTATTTTTTTTGCTAAAAGGCCTAATTCTTTCAGAAAAAGGTAGTCCTGAAAATGTCACATTTCACAAGAAAAACGGTTCCATGAGAAACAATTGAATTGTGCCCAAAAAAGAGCCAAATGCGACAATAATACAGCTCACAGAGATGATTTAAAAAAAATAGGGAAAAATGAAAAAATAACTAATGACTGGAGTCATGGAGATTAGTAGTGATTTCTACATTTCTACAAGCCCTCTAGTGATTTCCATCATCTGCCCCAGACCACTTTGCCACTGAGCGAACTAAATTTAAATGACTTTCTGCTTTGGCGACTTGGGCTCTGCGAGAAATCAGGAAAAAATGCCCCAAAATGTTTTTCCATCAGGTATAATCTTAACACAGACGTTGTTGCTCTATTGTTATGACACGTACGTTGAAATTCAATTGGTTATTGAAATGAGTGATATTATATATATGCTATTGTTACATAAGTATTATTCTTGCCTCTTCTCATAAGGTTCCCCACAATTAACAATGGTGTCTGTCCCTCGGCCTGTCGACTGTCCCAGATCGTCGATAACTTGCCATATTATGGACCATTTGGCATTGATTCGTTGGCCTCCTCTTGCTCTTTGGCGAATTTTATCATGAGCGTGAACCCCTTCCAATGTCCTTTCTCCCTTAATCGTTATGCCGTGGCTTTTGCCAATAGCTATCAAAACTTTGTGAACCCGTGGTGTTCCAATTTGTTCACCCTGCGGGCAGCTGTTGAAATCTCCACTCCGTCCACAGGATTCTCAAGTTCCCCACGGCTCATCGACCCTGTAAGCTTTGATTGCAACTCATAATTTTGTAAAGGTCTTTACCTGAGAATGGTCATTTTGCCCTCTTAGATCTCCTATTCATCTTCTATTTTACAAGCTTCACAATCTGTGGTTAATTGCATCCGCAAAACTTGTTGCTCAAAGTTTCATTGGTGGAGAAAACCTGCCAATGTGTCTGTCAAAGAAACTCGCCCCAATCTTCAAAATGAGTTAACAAATGTTACTCGTAAATCTGTGGAATCTATCGGAGATCTGCCAGACGGGACCACTTTTTACGTTGACGCAACGGACCCAACGAAAGTTAAGGAGACCAAGGAAAACTTGAAGCAATTCCTCAAGAACAAGGAAAAAGGTGAGCTTTAGCATGATGAAAAGGCTGTTACTTGTTTGTAATCTTGAGATATCCGTTGCTTTTTACGTTCCAGACGATCCTTGTGCAGTGGCATCAAGCGCCAACCCAATATGTGACGAGGAATTGTGCCAAGAACCTGGATATGTGAAGGCTTGCCCTCTGAATTGTCAAGTGTGCAATCAGAACAGTGCTGAACAAAAATAAGGGAAATGTTTTGAAATAGATGAAAGTCATTGTTGCATCATATCTTTGCCCTTATATTTGTCCACAGACTTCAAGACATGTGGACTGCGAACGGAAGCAAAAATTTCTTATCCCTTAAACCGTTCAATTTATTCCAAATAAGCACTTCATCATACCAATTTGTGCCCAAACCTATGCTTACCGGACAGAGATGTGTCCAAAGTTATGTGGTAAACACTACATAAAATTCAAATTTTCGGCCTGCTCTTGGTCAGCTACTTGAGCTTTTGACAACATAAATTTGAAACGAACCCAGAAACGGAAATGACCCGTTTTTAATTGAGGTGATATACACCACTTATTTTATTAGTTTAATTCAAAAAGTGTCTCAGACTTGCTATGACCGAGAGCAGACCGATTTGGCGGGAAGCCCGTTCACAGTCCATATTTTTAGAAGTTCGTAACTTGTCTTATTGGAACATTGCGGCAAGACAAAGAGATGACGTCATCACAATTTTTTGGCGGGCTGCTAGAATTTTTGAGTTTTATTAGCTTTTTGTTAAGGGATGGAATGATAGTTCCAGATCTTTTATTATTGAAGGGAATAATTGTCTAATTACAGTTTATATTAGTAAAAGACACATTTTTACTCATTAACGTGGACAAAACATACTTCGAAGCTTGAAAAAGCAGTCTTTGGATTTATTATTTGTTCTGACCGGTCAGAAACTTAGCCCCGTGATCTCCACAATCCCCTTCCAACACTGGACCCTTAACTAAGTCGTCAAGTCGGCGGGTCGACAGAAATTCTACTATAACACCGGAGACGTTGGTAAAATAGACGAGAATATGTTATTATTGTGAAAAAATGTGGATGACAACAGATGACACGTGGTTTCGAAGGACAAAGTCGAACATAGGAAAAACAGAGAACGTATACAATTCCAAAGGGTTACCAGTTAGAACAAATAATGGTTCAACGGCGATTGACAAAAGGGCGCGCGCATTTCAAAGTTGAAATAACATTATTGCTTCTTTAAGCGTCCTTTTTCTACAAATGTTTTTTTTCTTAATCAGAGGGAAGTTTTTTTTTCACTAATCTGATCACTTGTATTTCTTTTCTATTACCTTTATTATGTTGAAAAATAGGCCAGATATCTCCTTAAAAATGGTGATGAACCATCAGTCAGTTGTTGCTTAGGGGCCCCAATGGATCACATTTCAGATTTTTAAACTTCACATGACTTTCAAATTATGGTTTTCGAGAATATTGCCTTCAAAGTGCTGCTGCCATCCAGGAGATCGATTGTAAGTACATTATTGAACGCATTTCGAGTGTATTGAGTGATAATACAGTTTTCTTTTGTGCCTTCATAAACTCCGTTTGCGATTCAAAGTCAGAAGAAGAGGCTTCACCCCCAAACGAGAACTCTAATCCAATAAAGCATTTTGCAACTCTTCAACTAAGGAGGGGTATTAGCTGAAAAATGTAATTTTGTCTCAAAAATGAATTTCATATTTCAGCTGATAACACTTCGATTTTTGACGTGGGAAATTCGTCTCGAGGACTTACATCCTTGATATAAACTCGTGTTAAGGCGTAGACCTTTTTTCAAACAGACCCACTTTAATCTGTTCTAAAAGTTTCACCGCCTGACACATCTAGAATGGGCGAAATAATTTAATCTCAAAGCATGTCTAAATTCTCATTTTATATGTTGGGTTCGAGTATAAAGAGCTGACTCAATTTCAATTGAGACATCGGACAGTAGATTTAACAAATGAAGGAACTTATTCCAAACCTAAGTTCTCAAAGGCTGGATGAACGTAGACATATATGTTTCAAACCATCACTAGCACTCAAACTGTATAAAGTGTCAATCAATTAATATAAAAACAAAATGTTTTATTCAAAAGTAGGCTAGGTTCACGGGTAAATGAAAAAAATAAATTTTCATCTGCCCCGCCAAAAAGCCCCGCAACTCCACTCACTTGAAGATGTAATTCAGGTCAGTATACAAACCCAACGGCCCATCTAACACCATTAGGCACTGCTTCCATGGAATGTCGTCCAATTTTCAACTGAATTAACCCCTAATTGTGACCTTGAGCAGCAGGCAGGGCCCAAGTTAAGATCAATTTATGGCATTATCTCACCACGTTGCAAACCCAATCTCATCCCAAGTTGCCAATTCAACGTCCCGGACGTTCGGGCACCTCAGCCCAAGACAGATATTTATGACACCTCCTTTATCAAATGTGGTCTCGCAATAACTCTGAAAACTATTTCTTTCAAAGCCATCCCCACCAATCGTAAGTCATGGCCAGTTCAGGGGACCATTTGATGAAGAAAGACTCTACGGGGGGTGATAATTATCCATGATATTCGCCTAATTACCCTTTCAATAAAGCGTATACCTATAGATCATGGCTTGAATGCAGCATGCATGCGAGAGAATTGCCTCGAGTTATGGGCTACGTGTGTATGTGTGAGAATGTGACTGTAAGGCAGTATTTATGGTACATACATATTTCGCTTAATCAAACTCGATAAGTGCCAATTGAGTTAGTCAGGATCAGATTCACACTTCTAAAGAAATACCTATATGGATCGTTCAAGCAATGTTTGGTTATTTGTTTTTTGTGATGTCCATAAACACATCGTTCTCATGAGAATATCTTTCAAAATAGTCAAGATTAAGAGTAGCCCTAAAGGGACCATTGGTTAGAAAGGGTGGAAAAATGAGATGTATACATGCGAAGACTGTGAGAATGGTAGAGTGTGTCTGTTGGAAAAGTGCCGAAATGACAGTTAGTAAATGCATTGAAGACATGTGGTCCATATCCCTTATATTTATTGAGCAGCTAGGGCATCAATTAGGGTTTCGAACCTTCATGGAACTCGCAAAACAAAAGTTCAACCATAGATGGTCACCAACCCATGAATGATTTGTCATGTTGAGGGAATAGCTTAAACGGGGCCTATATTTTATAAAATCGTTCCATTTTTCACTAGATTCAATGCGATCAGAAACGAAAAAAGGCACATATTTTACCTCATTTTTTCAAAGAATATTCACAATTGCAATTCATTACAAGCTAACAAACCAAAAAAGCAAAAAAGCCTCTCCTCTAGGTTTTTTGTGAGACGAATATGTGACTTTGACAATGAGCCAGTAACAGCGAAACACATTTTACTCTTGGGGAAGTAGTACTAAAACCTATTCCTAACAACGTTGGAACTCTAAATAAAAACCACCTCTCAAGAAATGGCATCTTGTAACTTTATTTGAAGAATCAATGAGACCTTCAATTGGATGAGTGGGTAATGATAGATATCGTACATAGGCCTTTTGTATTTGATTTCAGTGCTCATTGTCGTTTTATTAATGATTCTGAGTACGTGCAAAATTATGCCAAGTTTAAGCAAAATTTGAACACTCACTTGGTATTCAAAATGTACGATTTCGAACTTGAAAGAAAGGTCTAAAAAATCTATTCCATTTTAGATAATTCGAAGATTAAAAATATAAGTAAAGATTTTTCTTCTCTTGTAAAAGAATTTTCATACTTTTTATTGTGCCATCTCTGATCAGTTTTATGAGCGGATGCATTGTTATTAAAGAGAGGCCTAGCTTCACCAGTTGTCGTGTCATGTCCAATGCACCTTTTAACGCATGATTGCGGTTATATCTGACATTCATATTCACGGTTACACCTTCACTCCTGCTGAGGATTGCTTTTAACTTGAACATGGACATGTTCAACATGGACACATGGGCATATGGACATTTGATTCTCCTCCTATTTTTGTTTTTCTCTAAAAGATTCTTAAGCCGTTTAGAGTTATTTTTGAACCTAACCGTGCTCCATTTGGTTGAACATTGTTCATCCGAATCAACAAATGCTTTTTATTTACGAGAGAATGCTTTATCAAGATAACCTGCTGATGTACAGGGTAACCGAAAATTCGAGCGACAGTTTTAACATAAAATTATGGGTTTCAAGGCCATTTTATGGCTAATTTACCAACTCTAAAAAATTGCACTCTAATTTTTTCACATAATTACATTAATTGTATTCACCAAAATCACCCTTGGCCCCCCATAATCACAAAGAGACTTGGCCCAACTGTTTGACATAATTTAAGGACGATGTTATCACCGGACAGGGACGGACAGAGGCTGGGGGAAACGTAACTTTTATCCAGATGAACCGACTGCATTTTCCTTCACGCAAGTTGGACTTTAGTTAGCTCAGAAAGCATTCGCCATTTTGACCTCAATCGAAGGTCTGCGTCAAAAGCAATGAGAGATTCTGAAACTCAGTACAACGTGGGCAGAAAATGACTTGCTTAGCACCACCTTGGTAAGATCTTACCAACGTGGTGCTGACTCACTCAACTTTTGCCCTCCCTGGTCCGAGTTTTAAATGCTCATAACTTTTGACACAGACGTTCGACTGAGAACAAAACTAACCATTGCTTTCTGAGGCTATAATTGAGTCAACTCATGTAAAGAGAAATGCATTAGATTGAATGGAATTGAAATTGCTCATTTCCCCCACCCCTGTCTCTGTCCAGTGGAGAAGTCGTCCTTGCATAATGTGTGGATGACTTTCTTGTCAACGCCGTCCCACGCAGCCTCTGAAGCTGACTTGAGGCAGCTCTTGCTCGCATGATGGAGGTTTGAGATCCGCTCATAGCTTTCCACATTTTAGGACACGCTTTTATAGTGGCTGATATGGCATTCCATGTCAAGCGTATAATAGAACTTTGATTTAACAAGTATTGATTTAACGATTTAACGCTAAATTTCGATTCAGCAATATTTTTGCTGCGCACCAAATACTGCATTAACTTCATGTCAAGTGTCAACTTATCATTAAATCGAAATTTATTGCTATGTTTTCCACTGACAGACATCATCCCTCAATCAAAGTTTGACTGTGCATACCCTCAATGGACTTATTTGTCAGAATCTTATGAGATTTCACACATCCAATTACTAGGTCGAAGTAAGTTAATGTCTAAGATTTGGGCCAATGGGATATATTCTATTCTAGGGGAGCAAAGTGCAAAGTGGCTTCTTCCCAAGTGTTCGACAACAATCCATATTTAGATTATTTCAAAACAAGACCTAAATGGATGCTCTACAAACAAAATGGTGGATGGGCAGACAGACGTAGGTCTACTAAATTCTGAACTTGTCTGATTAGCTTGACCTCGTCTACCCAAATTTAATCCTGGTTACAGCTCTAGAAGTACCCTTTAGGATCCCATCCAAAAGTAGAAAGACGGACACTGGCTTCAATTTAAAGCTTAGGCTTCCTTTTATTTCAGATCATTCACATCCAACAGGAACGCATTGCGGTGGTATTCAAATTCTTTCGCATCATTCAGTCCATAAAGCACACACAATTTCTTGAGCACAATGTTCCTATCACAAAGACGGTGTTTCTAGTCATCATCTTCATCGATGTTTTCCCATCGTGAGGTGATTCGACTCCGCTGAAAGCGTTGCATGTTCCCGGGTTCTTCGTCAGAAAATGAGATATTGTCCAAGGACGAGCTGCTTTTTAATGAGCCTGCCCTGTTATTCAATGATGAGATGGGTCCCTCCTTCGAAATGGACGGGAATTTCGAGAGGCATCGCTTGATGAAACTGTTCTTGTTGGTTGCATTGACACCCTCATTTTTCAGGTCCTGGATTCGGTTGTCAATCGATTCGGATCGCTTGGACATTGCTAATCGTGAGTGAGCCGGACCCAATAGGTTGATGGACGTCTTGGATCGAGTCTGGCCAAATCCGAACTTGAGTCCTTTGATCTTGGAGATGGAACTCTTCTTGTCCTGGGCTTCGATGTCTTGGATCCCTGAATCCTTGTCACCATTGGGACTGGGGCTCCCATGGACTAGGGATTGGCGTTGGCGGTGGAGAGCCTCTTGACTTCGATTTCTTGTGGGAAAACTCCGCGACGTGGATTGAATCAAGGGATGGTGATTGGACGGCTTCATCCATGCATGATGGTCCACTGATTCCATGGATTTCAGAGGATTATCATCTGACGAGTCCGACACTCCAAACGAGTCTGAAGAATCGTGGGAGTAACGAGAGATATGTCGTCGACCCGAGTTATTTCTGGGCCCAAAATCTAAGGTGTCGTTACTAAATTTACGGGGGTTTAAGCCGACCCCGCTATCCGCATTGACAGATGACTTGGTGGAGGAGGCCGAACCCCCGGACAACTTCTCGTCACTCTCGACTCTTTTCTTCGAGAACTGGTCCGCAATCAACTTCTTCACTTCGAGGATCTCTTCATATATATTCTCACCGTCACTATTGCGCCGACTTGGCGCCCGATCTTCATTGTACCGAATAAGGAAGGCTGGTGAAAGACTGCAGTCATAGGCGTATGAATAGTCACCATCTCGGTCATTAAGTACCTTGTAATGCTGAGCAGACCGAGCTAAAAGTGGGGGTAGTTCGACCGAATCAAAAGTACTATCGTGACCTCCACCACTTCCGAAAGATGAATCCATAACCGGGGACCGTTCATGATTAGCATTAGCTGATGGGTGACTGAGCATTGACGGGCGTCTAGGATCACTGATCACGAAATGCGGCTTCTCTAGGCTCTCCAGAGACTCATGGTCTGCACTGATTTTGCCACCACGACCTTCTAACACTTCATAATGCACAATAGAAGAGCCTTCTTCATCTTCTGATGAGGATGAAGACGTAGAAGAGGATGACGATGAGGATGAGCTGGAGTTGTTTCTAGACACCGGGATCGGAATTGGAGCCCGCGGGATCTCATTCCCGTACAGAGGCAACGATATCGGATTGTACGGCTCGGATTGCATGAAACCCACGTCACTCGAATGTTGTCGGTTGTTCAAGCTCAAACGCTTGTGCTCGTTGAGCCTCTCCAAGTTTGATTGGGAGAGAGGGCGTGCCCTTTGATCATCGCCCTCAAAGTGGTCCCGATGAACGGTTTTTCTTTGTTGAGTTCTCTTCAGGGGGACGTGAGGTGGCACCTGCTTGTGGCGTCTTTCTCCATGGACTTCGGATGCCGGAACTGCTAATGACTTGGTGTAATTAAGTGAGGGATGCTGGGACTTCTGCACGGCTTGTGACACCGAATGATGGAGAGGCCGATGGGATGACAAGTGACTGGAGGGAGGGTGCTTTTTGTCTCGAAGCCCAGTCTCATTGGACGGTGCCCTGAAGGAGGCCTTTTTCGATTTCAAATTTGCACTGGGATTGGGTTTGTGGGCAGGTGGCGGCTCATGGCTTCCGCCATAATAGGTCTGACTTCCATCGGAGCTTCTGGAACTCTCGCCAGAACTCTTGATTCTGGGCAGTCCGAGTTTGAGATGGGAAATCGATTGCAATGAGTGTGGCGCCCAATTGGGCGGATGGGAAGCACTCGACGATTCATGGGGGTTAAGGGAATTTGTATCCGTGGTGAGTGAGGTCTTCTTCTTGGTCTTATTCACCGCCTTCTCGGCAAACTTCCTCGCCGCATTGAGCAATTCAAATTTGGCCGGAGCACTGTACCACTCCACTTCCTGATCAAATTCACACGCAGACCTTGGTCTTTGGGGAATAGACACGCCCAGACCCGGCACACCACTCACCCCATTCCACACCGGGGATCGGGGGTTATCCAAAACCATGGCACTACGATTGAGTAACTTCTGAGTGGGACTACGCCCGACTTTGTTTCGTCGCTTCACTGCCTCATATTTGCCCGGGCTTTCCCCATCCAAACTGGACTCTCCCAAATGTCGATTCAGACACGCCTGATGTTCTGGCACAATCTTGTCTAATTTCGAATTGTTTTCGTTGTTCTGCCCGTGTGAATCCAGTTTTGGATCCACAAGCTGCAGAGATTGAAGTTCAGGCACTTTTGCCTGCTCACCTCCACTTCGACTTGTCTTCGAGAACTGACCATCTTTCTGGGCCACCGTTGGATGATGATGGTGGTGGTGGTGGTGGTGGTAGTGGTGATGGTTGTGATCGTAATAGGGATTAAGATGGTTATTGGTGGGCGCTGTTGCGCCATTACTCGCAGACACGCTCCTGCGTTGCGCTGCGGAGTTTGAAGCCTCATGTGAAGTGGTTGGCATTCCGGGGCGTTGGAGCCCTGTCAAGTTTGCATCCCCAGCATCTTCAGCGCTCTTTTTGGACGTTACCAAAGCGGCCGCACTGGAAGAACGACCTTGTCGAGATGTGGAGCGTCGCCTCAAGATCCGATGCTTGTGATTTGAACGATGATGCTCACTTGATGAATGACACTCACACTGGCAACAAGGGTGTTGCCTTGGAATGGGCCCGCCAACATGGAAGAATGTCTTTGAACCCTTTGCTGGTCCGCTGCCGCCATTGTTATTATCATTATTGTTGCTGTTATTGGTCACACTGTCGGGTCTCCCTAGACCAACAACAAGCTCTCGCCCAGCATTTGGCGCCAAACCAGGCGGAAAATTAGCTGCCTTAGACGAGGCATTGGTGCCATTTCGAACGGGTGACAGGGACAAATCACCCCTTTCATCTCGCCTCCCGCACTTGGCTCCGCCATGGCCAATGGTATCTCCGACGTAATAAGGGGCGCCACCTCCTCCAGATTGACCCTTGCGTTTGGGTGGAGGCGTGGAGAAGGACAGAGGCGGAATACTAAGGAACTGTTGGCGATTTGATGGACCTTTTACGTCGTCTAGGGTCCCTCGTTCTCTCTGTCTCTTCTCCATGAAATCCTTGCCTACATGGATATACCCATCACAATAGTGGGAGTGCTCGGGAAGGGATTTGTCACATTCGTTTTCGGAGTAGGGCTCGGAATACTCGCGGCTTTTCTCGGGAAGGTTGTGATACCAATGCTCTGGGACTCCGTGAAGGCTGTGCCGTTGGCGCTCCATATCAATGGGGATCTTGGATGTGTTTCCAATAAGGATGTCTCTGAGCAAAGAAGCCGACGCTTCCAGACCGAGACGATCCCTTTGCTTATCGCTCAACTCGATTGACGCCATTTTTCTTCGATTATCCTGCAACATAAATGATAAAAAGGTTGTCAGAATGAGACTTGGCGCAGGATAGCAAGCAATGAAATTTTGAGATGGAAGCAAGTGCAGTGTCGGAGTCGAATTGGGCGTTGAGATGAGGAATTCATTCTTTGGCTATCACATCAAACCAATTGACCGAAAAGGCTCCTGCAACTGACTTTATGCTAAGATTCAATTCATGATTTTGATTCATTTCAATCAGACTAGCATTAAGAAGGTGATGGCTGATGTAACATATCTAGGATTGAAACAGTCAATTGCAAGCAATATGAAATGAAATGGAACTAGACATTCTACCTCAATTCCACTATGAACCTAACGACAAAGTATTCCCTCCTCCAAAAAAAGAGATCGTTTTCTGCTTCGAAATTGAGGCAAACTAGATTTTACAATTTGTTATGGAGAATCATCATGGGGGATGCAATTTCAACTCTCAAACAAAATGTTAAGGCTTCAAAATAGTTAACGACACTTCCAGAGTCACATCAGTTCCGTTAGGTGACGCCCCAAGCTCAGAACAAATTGTTACGGCAGTATACAGCGCGCTCTAGTGTTGAAAATGGGCAACACTCGAATGGTTGGCTCTAGTGGGCTAGTCAAAGAAACGACACTCACGAGATTTCCGAGATTTTTTTGCCTCCCTCGCGGCTGCCTAGTGTGTGCGATGGGGATCGTCTTTGAACACATTTAGTTACGTGATTCTCAAAATGAAGTTCCGAATTCAGGGAGCCAGTGAATTGATGGCTCGTTTGTCTGCTTTGGTTGAAACTAGTTGAAACTGAGTAACGCAAGAGAAGTTGATCAGCCTGACGCCCTGCTGCCCAACTACCAAAATGTGTTCAAAGCAAAGTCTCAAGTAGCTTGGTTGGAGTGACTTTTCTCTGACAAACCCTCTAGATGGCTCTTAGGACATTCTTGTTCCAAAGCCCAAAGCGCTGCCTAGGGGAAGTGTAATAGGTGTTGCACTTTCTCGTGACTATTTTAAATTTCTTAAAAATTAGAAGCGCCAATAGAATCAGTCATCCCTTGGTCGAAAATTAGCAATCAGGATCATGTTGCCTTAAATGGATCAAAAACGCTCATAAAACATTTAGTTTAGTCTAGCGGTCTGGTGTTCATTTGGTCAAAAGTCCAGTAACTGATTTCAGCACGACTTATGGGATTAAGGGTTAGCCACATCTGCTATCTGTAAAAGATGCTAGATCAAACACAACACAAATGTGAAAACTAATAACAATTAGTTTGATGTCCAAAAATGTTGGACATTGCATTGCCTAGAACACCTAAAACATGCCCACAAAACCCAAACCAATGTCAATTGAACGGAAGACCAGAAAACTGGCAATATTTCTGACTCCTTTGTTACAAACTTGACGATCACTTAGTCATTGATAGAATTTGAAAAAACTACACTCTACATTTAGCTGGCTCCACTTAGGATGCACTGTTCTTGTGATCGGGATTGACATTAAACACGCTTAGTTGCGTGATTTTCAAAATAAAATTCCGAATTCAGGGACCCGGTTGGTTGTTGGGGTTGATGGCTTGTTTTACTGATTTGGTTGACGCAGAGTAACACAGTTGAAGTTAAAACTTTAGTTAGAATCAACCATTTAGAAGCACTTGCTCCACATAATGGACTTTGATTTCAAGACTGCCGAAGTGCTTTACGTATCTTTCTGATAGGTTTGGTCATTGCATGAGGCCTGAGGGCCTCGAAATTGAAATTCAAACCTGATATTGAACATGCCATAGGCTAGCTTTGAGCTATGGATGTAGACATGGATGTGAAAAGATAACGGGATCATACAGACGATATGAGAGGGATCATTCTTTTCATATTAGGTACAAAACTAATATGGGGGTCCTCTGGCTCTAATACAACAAAAGATTAATAACACTGACTCCCCAACCACACACTGCAGACGTTAAGTATGAGCTTTTGTTAACACTTGGGACTTGGACCATACTAGAAGATTAGCCATACTGATAAGACCCTTCAAAATAGACCCATAAACATTTTTCAACTCATTACTTGGGCGTGCACGTGCTATAAAATCAATTGAAATGCAGATTAGCCTCTTCTGTGAGACAGAATACCCACTTGAAACAATGAAACCGTCCCAATGACCACAAATCATTAGCGCTCTTAGTAACGACCTGTAGCTCTGAAGTTTGGTTGTTTAGTGGGCAACCAGTAAATCATTAATTACTCTTTCAAGAGCTTGCTTTGCCGGAACTCTAGATAATTCCCTGAACCTCTGATTCGGCCCACATAATGTCTTAGAGCGCTTGATATTTTGTTACACACATCATTAAGACTCTTTCTGAGGACAATGCTTGAGCACCACTATTCAGGTTATTTCAGGTCGCTAAACTGCGTTGGGTATCACGCAACCTTTGAAAAAGGAACGAAGCTTGCAACAACAAGCTTTCTTGCATTTACCATTTGCATGTTGGGAGGAGAGCATTTTCTGTTTTTTTTGTTTGGCATCGAATACTTTTGTAACAATTTTCCTAGTTTGAAACGATTCAAGCTTTGAGATATTGGAGACATTGCAAATAAACTTCATTCCAAACTTTGTGTGTTCATTCTTTTGCTGTGATCGGAAAGTAACCACATCAGTTGATATTTCCTGATCCAGGGGTAAAAACGAAACTCGCTGTAGATTGATCAAACGTTTTTGATGGATTTGAGCATTCCAGTAGAGCCACTTAAGCACCACGTAAAACAGCTTGCCTAGAGTATATAGCTTACAACAAACCAATTGCAATATAATAACATTTGTGCATTGGCTAATATGAAAGAACCATCAAACTTAAATACATGTTTTTTTTAATTATGTTCCCCCTGACACGGACAGTTGAAAAACTAAATATGAACAATCAAAGGTAACTTCTGCTTTCTTGCGTTACTTTATAGAGTAGGATCTATTTGATGAAATGAAAGTACACATTTAATGAAGAATAATTCAATTCCTAAAGAAATCTTTGGAAATAATCTCGGACAGAAATACTATTAGTTTTTTATATTTTTTCGTCCCATAGCCTCTCATTGTTGTTCTTTGGCCTCCACCGTATGAGTGTATTCGTTTGGAAGCGTTATTCCATTCAAGCATAACAATCACATGGAAGTGTCTGGTTGAATATACTCCAGGACTGGCATCTAATTTGATCTCATTTAGCCCATATTAAATAGGCTCTTAGCTGTGTGGTTGGAGCCTCTCATCGTTCCGTTCACTTGCTCAATATTATCTCAATCATCCATTGGATCAAGAGCTTGGTCCTGCCAACAAAAGGCGACAAAGACAACGTCATTTCTGAGCAGGTTTGGTTACACCCGATATTTGTTTGTTCACTTCAATTCCAGCTTATATTTGGTAAGGAACGTAACCATGGCCATTCAAAGGCATGGATGGTACTCAATGGTAGCTTACTTGGCACACAAGCGCGTGAATGATCGCTCAAGATCTTTTGTATTTGCCGAGTTATGCCGTACCGTTCATTACCGAGCTCACTAAAGAAGGGCCCCTTATTCGTCGACCCTCAGCTGTGTGATGTTATCGATGGAAAAGGCAACCCTGCTCTCCGTGTAGGTGAATGAAATGAATAGCTGGCAGTAAGTACTCGTTCAAGGTATCAGGTAGCCAATGTTCACTGAGTTCTTTGCATGCCATGTCCAAGGAAAATAAAATGTGAATGAACTTAATTGAAACTGAGCGAGAGTCAGATACTGGCGCGACTTGCAGGTTCATTGGTTGGTGGGTCAGCCTTTAGCCCATAATTGGTAAGAACAGAGGTCCATGAGTAATATATCATTACTCCAAGCATGTAAGCAGAGGCACTTCTTCATCCACCACTCATTATTGAAGCAATGAAGAAGAATGACCTTGGCAGAAAACTCACAAATGACTTGAGAAAGATCGCCGCGGACTTGGTTTGCTCCCTTGAAGGACCCCTTTTAACCATCAAATGTTTGGTATAATCAAAAACAACATCATCAGCGTCATCATCAGTCGTGAAATGGCCAAATATTGACGAACTCAGAGTCAGTACCAAGTTTGAGCAACAAATACAAAACCAAGAACGGAGAATAGTACGAAACAGGAAGGATTTCAGACCATATTGTTCTTTGACCAAGAATTCTGTAATTTGCCATGAAATGAAGAACTCTGGGAATGCCTTGTTTGCCAAAGTGAATAGCAGAGGGCATTTAGGCAAGTCATCTCAATATATTTATTTAGACAATCAAAACAACCACCATACTTCAGAATCAGTTCCTCATTACGTAACGACAGTTCATCGACTTTTCTCTCAACAAGAGGATACTTTTCGGTCCGTTGGATTAAACTCTTTCGACCTTCAATCGCTTAAAGATGAAGAATGTCTCTATGAGCTTCTTAACCTCAATTACAAGTTCTTTTGGCCCCCGGAACAGTTATCAAACATCAATATCAATTCAAGATAACTAAAAACTTCCATTGGGACCTGAACACTAATCTATCTTTATTACAATGATCGAATTGGAACTAAAAAGTCTGGACATAAGAGAATGCAATGAAAGAGAAAAACCGGTATGATTGTGATAGATTATTCCTATGAAGTTCACGAAATATGTGGACCTTAGTTTCAAACACACTTGATCACTTCACTAAGACTAACATATGGAGGTAGTGAGAAAATTAGCCCTTAATGACACGCGGGTACGTGGACCAGATTAATCTTGGCGTGTAATTAATGTCTCATTAGGACAGTTAGGCTTAAAGGAACAATGAGAGCAAGTGTTCCCGCACTTGCCGTGTCATCGTTCATCCTCAAATAAAAACCTCTGTATGATTCTTATCGCTGTTATGAGGAAGTCCCTGAATGATCAAAGAGATTGGGTATTTAGAGATTGTACGTTTATTAAGTACATGCAGACGCATTTCAGGTCGAAGTTGCTTATCGATCGAACAGAGAAAAATAGATGAAGCGAGTCCCAGAGTGCCAAGGGTACCGCTTATTAAAGAATTGACATTTTTTTCTCTTGTGCCACAAAAAACCGATACTGTATTTGGGGCTGAAAATAGCTTGAAGTTTTCGAGCTTTAAATCTAAATATTAAGATACATTCTCTCATAGTGGTGGTAATGGGGCTGCCACTCTAACACTCTCTTTGTTCAAATCGATCACAGTCGTTAGAGGAGCGATGCTTCAATAATGTACATGCGGTTATCACGACAGATCTTACCCAATGAATAGGAATTCAGAAGAATAAGTCAAATATTCGGAGGAAAGAAATAGCATTTTATTCCAAAAAGCAGACAGCTGGTGTTCGATCCACTTTAATTGTACGGATTATAACAAGTTGCGGTCGAATTATGAGCTTCAAGTGCCATGAAAGGCCAGCTTAATCAGCACGAATCAAAGCCAAAAACAAGGGAGTCCGTAATTCCTACTTTGTCCAGGCATGACATGATTTACCTGCCAACCGTTCATTCCCCTCAAATTGAAGGGTTCGAAAATAACCGCTTGGGCCGACTTGCTCCTCAATTGGCCATTTCGGAATTCTTGACCAATTGTTTGGAATTGCTCTACTTTTGTGCATAAGCAACTCATTGGGCCTATGGCCTGTGAGAATTGCCGAGTTGAACCCTCGGGCACTTGTAGTTCAGGAAGTTCGGCGCACCCAACTTCCAACTGTTTTAATTCATTGCCCTGAAAAAGGCGTTCTTCAGGGATGCCAATTGTTTTGCGGCCAATTTTGAAAGGTGACTCCGAGGTCAATAATGCGATTTTTGTAGGGAATGTAATTTTAGGAGATCGTTCATAATCATGAATCACCCTCATAAATGGTTGACTAACAAGCTAAGGGGTCTTACATACATGTCGCACAATAAAACACTTTTCCTCCTGAGACATTGAATTGGCTTGAATTTACTATCTCTTTACCGTAATTTTTTATGGATTTTCTTGAAAAGGTATACAATCAAGCCAGCTATAAAGCAATTAGACATGACCTGCTTAGCCAAAAACAAGTGCCAGAATTGGCTTTAAAAAGAAATCTAAATCCCTAAGGCTTCGGCTGTTTCTTTACCGGGGTTTAATTGGTGTGTTGTTCACATTCTAGAAATTCTGCCTCATAATGGCAATAAGAAACTAAAATTTCACAATAGTCCATGGAGAAATGTGAAACGTCTGCTTCATTCGTAAGGATCACCGATATCTGAAAACTTCATACCTTACAAAAGGAGAACCCGTCCCAAAATAGTGTTCATGTGGAAGTGAAATTGGCTTGAATGACAAGGTACCAGAATGGGCTGATCTTATCATATGTATGAGTGAAAGTGATCAAGTATCCCCAATGAGAAGTGGCCGGATGGAGGAAACACACAAAGCCACGGAGATGAGCCTGGAAGCTTTGAGCTAGCTGCCAAATGCCTTAATCACTTCCTTTACGACCTCAAAACCAACTTGGAATATCATCCCAGCAAAATATGTACCGTTAGAGTAGATCCAAATCACTCGATAGTGACAAATTCTTTATCGAATGCAACGTGACAGGATACAAATAGAGAGGTTTTTTTCATACATAAATTGATGATGCCCTATAGGAAAAGCGCAAATACCAGATGCATTGGAGCACGTGAGAAGACCCTCTGCATCCAGACAGGCGCGGATAAATTCTAGATTGCACAGCCATGAGACTTCTTTTCAGGCGACAGGATGCAAATCATTATAAAATACGGGGGCAAAAAAGATCAGGAGCATCCATCAAAATTATAATCACTCATACCAGGAGCTCGGAGGATTGAACGGGATTCTATTCCAACATCACTCTTGTGTTTACCTTCAATTCAATTACGGGATTACATCCGAATTTCTTTTTTCGTATTTGCGCTCCTTTTTTTCAATCACGCCATAGGAAGATGATGATATATCAGGAAGGTGTTTCAGTGAAAATAGCCAAATCCAGTTTTATTAAATAATGCTGTAATGATATGCCTCCTAAAGCAATTAAGCAACTTTTCTTCGGTTTTTGAAGCATTTTTATTCAAGGTTTATTCTCTGAAGGAAATCCAGAGCTAACTTGAAATTAAAAAATGCAATCAGCTTTTTTACAAACAAAAATCTTTGGAGCGCAATTTGATTCTTTGAAGTAATGGATCGTGCCTAAATCAGTACCTTTGAAATCAAGATGCACCTGAAAGCCTTGCCAAGCTTGCCAACTTCTTGGTTCCCTCTTATGTTAAGGATTTTTGGTAGCTTGGCGAGGACTTGATATAAATTTGTTTTCCTTTGATATAAGCCTCAGATTCGTTGCACGGACAACAATTGCGAGCCTGATAGCCCAATTGCCATTGGGGACGTGCAAACTAGATCCTGCATTTGTGTCTCGATGAATTAATAGGTACTTGAGAATATTTCAAAGGTCCAGGATGAAAGGGATTGAGTCCAGTAGCAACTACCAATGAGGACCCTTCAGATCGCCAAAAGAATGAATGGGGGAAGTCTATATAGTAATTCTAGGGTGAGAGCATCACATATTGAGCAGACTTGTGTGTTTTTGAGGGCGTGGTTGCATGTGTTCTCATGTTCGATTACATCGGATATATAATTTGTTGCTCGAGATGATGGCCCAGAATTTGTAACGTAATCCTCAACTGATCAAAGTCTAATTGTCGAGCCAGATACCCAAAGCAAGTTCGGGTATTGAACCAATGTTTATCATTTATCATCCCGAGTTGGCCCGTTAGGTCTGATATAAAATGGCGACGCTGCAATGTTTACGTTCGAACAGCAGCGAGGATATAAGGAAAAAAGGAACACATTCGCCCCAGATCAATATAGATCCGTCGCTTCACGTCAGGAACTAACGCTGCAAATGCATGGGTTATCGGTTTGTAATAGCATGCAAGATTGGTGGGGTGCTTGTGGGAAGGAACCATCCATATCGGGCAAATGACAAGGTCTCCTTCTCATAATCCTGACATTTTAATACCAGCGTTTTAAGTTGCTCAAATGGAGAGGGGAAGGAGGCCTCGGATCTTTTGGGGGTTTGATAGGTTAGTGGAGGCGCCTCGGATCCTGGTAGTCATTGTGTTATCCGCTCAAAAAATGTCTTGAGCTAATTCATAAGGGGAAAATCGCGATGTCGGGAGGACAATGCATGTCTCACTCCAATTTCTTTTCATTGCAACCAAGTGACCTTCCTCGCCATGGTCATGGGGGGGCATGAGGCGGTCTCATTCATTATACCATTTGGTGCGGGGTTCAAAGGAAAATCAATCCATTATGCGCTCATGCTCGGGAAGAAAAGCTCATAAAGTGGGCCACTTATTTCACAAATGAATGCATGGCCTGTCTTAAAATGAGTGACCAAGCAAGTTCGGCCTGGCATTTGCTTGATTTATCTTCTCCATATTGCTCCCGCCTCATTTACCACATGCAGTACCTTATGTACCCTGCTGTACTTTAACTACTGGTGCACAGACTCCAAACAATGTGGCCTTAAAACCAATCGATTCATTTCAAATCAAAAATGGCCCTGATTTGAAATATCGGAAAGCGCTTGCAGCCTCCCATCGATTCTGCGAACACCTTTGACAATGAGATGGAGGTTCATTTTTGTGCAAACCTTTGTTGATCATCCTGCATAAAGCCATCCAGAAGGATCGATTTAAAATGAGAACGTCCAATTGAGGACCAAGGGCTTCTTTAGCGTACTTGGAAACAATAATACCCTGCATGAGGAACGAGTTTGGTGGCATTGAGTCCAACCCTGAGGCACGTTGAAGGTTTGAATGTAGAATCTCCTAAAGTGATCGTAATTTACATATTCAAGCCATAATGCCCATTCCATTTGGAGCGGAAGCTGAGAAGAGTGCAAACCAAATGAACCTTCACCCTCCCATATCCATCCTTAAATGTATGTATCTCAATGACGTTTGGTCCAACTTTCCTGATTTTAGAATTCATGGCTTTTCTTGACCTAAACAGGTGGCAAATGTCAAGAAAAATATCAATGAGAATGATTACTTCAAAAAGCCATTGATATTCTTATTAACTACATTGTGCAACCTCAAAAGATATTTTCAAATCAAGTAAGCCCTTAAAGCACCCGACACTTGAACCCCCACAAATACAACTCGCGTGGTTTGTCAGAGGAAAGTCAATTTGCTGGAAGGTGTGGCAGTTGTCGTTACATTAGTCCATGACTTCAATATCCGCTGCCAACATCAGAGTCCAAAAAGCATTTCTAATTGCAGCCATCCTCATTGATGTGACATAATAATGCAGCTGTCCGTGCCTTAGTCCTCTTGGGGCGGGGAATTGCCACGGGCCATTCATGGTATTTACTTGATCTAAACTCCAATGACACCATATTCACCGTGAGAAAAGTACTAGATCCTCAAGACAATGGATCAAAATTAGTCGGAATAGCGTATGCTCTTGGTCAGTCAGCGTTATGTCAAGAGGCCTTGATTTCCGTTAACCAAACATCATTGTTTTCAAGGGATAAACCACAGCACTGGGGAATCATTCACTCCCCATAAGATTGGCCCGACCCTCGGATTCCAAAATTTTGACGGATATCAACGGAAAGCGGAGTTCCTACAACAAAACGGAGCCAAATGTCAAGACAAAAATCTTGAAAAAGTCAACCGATGCCAATGGTTGAGACCAGGAGGGCTGTCCTGAGGCCTAATTTCTGACATGGATTGACAGATCAAAGTGTGTTGTGGTAAGAAATCTTAAGGTTAAGTAGAAAACCCTTGGTGGCAAATGGCAAGGTCTTTTTTCCGCTTCATCTTATTTCAATGGATTGCAAAACTCATTGGTGTATAAAAACATGTATGCAAACGAGTTGGGGTGTTAAATGACTCGGCTCTAACCGGTGACAGCGAGTAATGATGATTCCTATGACAAATGCGGGGATCTGAATATGATGATGAGCCAAACCCAAAAGAGCGCGTTGATGAACGAAAAAACGTGTCTACTGACAGATTTCCTGTCAAGGTTATTCTGCCAAGATCTTCAGTGTCATCTGGATGGAGGATAGGAACGAGCTACAGGAGGAACAGATTGGCATAAAAACAGCTCAAATGAAAGAGGTTCTTAGACTCTAGAGGTGACTCCACAGGTTTTGAAGTACAAAGGTCAGGCTCAAATACCAAGACTGAGGGAGAATCACTAAACCAAACTCCAGAATATTTGAGCTCAAAATCAATCTATTTGAACATTGGTTGTGATCCATTATTCAGCTAGACTATCAGGAAATGGAGCGTCGGGAGAAAGTTTCCAAAGTTTCACTTTATCCAATCTGCGGTCAAAGAACTGGAGTATGAATGCATGAATCAGTCAGTCAGTCAATGCAGTCAATGCACGTCCAAACAAATTTCCATTAGCAGACATATTGGTCACCCAGTCGAGAATTTAAATCTTCGCTTGAGTGGACACACCACTATTACTCAGGCAGTGGTATGCAGGTCTTGATTCATAAGATTTGGACGCTTTGAAGTCCGTCATCTTTGCCATCTGGGTTAATAGTTTCTTGAAAGCTATTAGCCGATACGCTTGAAACAAACAGAATTTGGCGCAATCCACAATTACAGCGATGCGAGGGTAATCGCGCTAGGAATGAGATAGGAATCATGATGTGCCATTCCACTCTGAATGAGTTTGAAAGATTTTGTGAATGCCACCCTCCCTCTCCTTCCCTATTCACAGGAATTTCAGGAATGCCCCTCTGTCCCCCATCCCTTCTTAGTTAAATGCCAAAATCATATTCCTAGAACCCAAGCGAATCCGTGGCGATCGTGCAATGATAGCCATAAATTAGTCAAAAACACTATCACCCAACCCGTGAGGACCAATCCATAGCAAATATTGTTATGGGGTCTATGGCACGATGTTGCCGCTAAATCATAGGGGGACGTGTTTGATTTCATTGCAATCAATGAGAGCCGCGTGAGCAATTCGGTTTGGCCGTGTGAAAGAATCAACGCATCGATATCTGGTCAAATGACATGGGCAATTAAAGCAACCCGGAATTGCCTCTGTTGACCTTGAGGCATCAGTTCTTACTCTAAAAAACGATTGATAGCCATTGCAAAGCCATCAAGAAGTGATTTACTATCCGAGAAAAATTGAAATCATGCCAAGCAATATGGCCTTGGAAGGTATTAGAGGCAACCCTGAATAATAAACGGCGGTTCTGAATTTCCTATCGTTGCAGATTGGGGTTCATCGCGGTTTTTAATGGTGAAACCTACCAAGATTGGTCAGTTGGCATTGTTCAAGGGCTTGGAGTGGTTTTATGGTCAAGAATACTGGGGCCAAGGGAGATAAGGCAACAACAGGAACTTGTAGATAACACAGAGCAGGAAACTCTTTTATCTCTGCAATCCCGCAGGTTTCCAACATCGTTGTAAATTCGGTGAGGTTTGAACCATTCCACAAGAAATGGTTTGGTTGAAAAATGCTTATCAGATCCGATCACAATAATTGCGGCATCTTTGTGTCTTCCTCATTTGACAAGAAAAGGTGCGTTTGTGCTCGTCTTCCCACCCAGATCTTCCAGATCTGTAACTCATAACCAAATAGTTTGAGTTTGGCAAGGTAAAAATGTGATTTGCCGGAAGAACTCGAATCTTTTTGTGTCAAGCTGATGTTTGTTTGAAGCGACAAAATTGCCGGTGACGTGTGACCCCGAGGGTTTTGAGGGGCATGTGTCACACCTTTTGGAAAACTGGCAAGCGATTGGGCCAATCTAGGACTTGAGCCAGGAAGAAAAGGATCCTTGGAAAGTGCCTTACCCCACAATACGACGTACGTATTTGCATGGGTGTAGGCGGAGGAGAAAAAATTGGTGTCCTCTTCTTAGCTTTGGCATCCGGAAAGGGGGAGTTTTTTTGGACGAGTTCAAGGACTTGCCTTCGATCCTTGGCACCTCCATCAAAGGCGACTTTGATGATTCGATCACAATCCATTAGGGGTGCTATCGTCGATGTAAATATGTGATTTCAAGATCTGGCACTTCATACTCAAATTTGGATCACCAATGAACTTGATCGGTTCCGCATGTTTTGGATTTGCAACGAATTCCGTATGCCCAATTACATTCTTCAAATCATGCTAATCGTCCACTAGATATTTAAAAGAAATTTCATAATGTAGTTCAATTAACGTCGACAGAGAAACCAAAAACAAAACACAAGACCTTTAAATTGATATTCAGGGACAACGAAATTTTCATTTGTATTAACAAGTGGTTTTTTCAGGCGTCTAGTTCGAGCAAAATGACGATGAACTCATAAGCTGCTATTGCAAACAATTATATCTAATCATATGAAAATATTAACCATTGCTTATTTGCTCTTTTTCCTCCATTTTTCCCTTCTTATCATGGCTTCAACGCCGATTAACAACTTGTCATGATCTCTTTATAGCTAAGTACTTTCAATTCTTTTGCAGTAAGCCTCGGAAGAACTTTTTGCCAACTCTTCATTTAAAGATGAGGGATGCTATTTTCTCTTGTTGAAGAAGCACATGACATGATTGTGTGTTAAATCGGAGAAGGGAGCATCATGGTCAAAGCATGCATACAGAATGACAATGCAAAAAAGCAACCAATGGAGTTGACTTCCTGATTTACTGGAATATCATACGTGACGTTTTCTAATGGTCGTCTAAAATGACTGCATACCTGAAACGAATCATTGTACTTACGTTGAAATCACTCATACAACCATCATCAATGATAACGAGGTCCTGTCTTGTGCTTCCAAATCTATTGCTAAGCTTCTCTTCCCCAGAAGTAGGAAGTGAGCGATACCTCGTCATCAATGTCGCTAATTGAAATGAATAATTAAAATGATTACTCAAACAATCTTTTGGCACGCCACCTCGGTCTCATCATCGGTCGTCCAATGACAACAAACGTGGTTTACAACGAGGAAGTTCCACCCATTCAAAGAATGAGACGCTTGCTCTGAGCACTTGAGCATCTGCGACATGCTGATGGAGGATGTGCCATTCCAGGGGTTTGGTGTACAGTATGATCGCTTAGGTGTCATGGAACTCATCATCATCATCAACAACAACAAGCAGCGCCGCAACAACAATAATAGCAACATCCACTACCAAAGGTGCGTCTTTTGACAAGGCAGGAATCCCACATGAAACTTGCAAGAATTCAAATCAGATAAGCACAAGCCAGTCCCACAAGGAGAAGTCATTAAACATAACAATTCCTTGTGTGGGTTGAATTCATCGCAACTTTGGCTTCTTGGCAACTTTCAAATTCCAACCTTCACTTTGAATTTCCCGCCAAATCAATGACTGCGAATCCAGTATCCCATGAGGCAAGAACAGCTGACGAGTACCATATGATTGTGAATTGACCAACCACGTGTTCATTCGACGAGCCGCCCATCTTCTGTTTAACATTCGATATCCATTTCTGGTTGGATTTATATTACTTTTTGTGCAACCCCATTGTCTTGGATGCAATGAACTGGAAATAGCGCTTCGTGACCCAAATAAATGGGCCTTGGGTTGGTGGCAGCTCATGTGAATGGTGAACTGTGTCCGTGGGAGATTCAACTCACGCCTTTATTTATCGTCTGATTATGTGCTAAATTAAGATATCCCTCTTGATGTCAGAAGCGAATAAACAAAGACAATTTCAGATCTAATTGACTATGGAAGAGTAATGAGGGTAATGGGCCCCGTTTGAGGTCATTACTCACCAGGTTATCTTCCATTATAGGTCCTAAAACCGATCCATAAATCACTGAACGGCAACAAGGACAGCGGTCTTTGTTTCTTAACCGAATGCCTATTTTGCTTCCCGTTTTAAGGAATGTCGAAAAGAGGTCTTGGAATGATATCGGGATCATATTAAGCCGTTAGATCCCACATCCAAGAACACATGGGTGTTCCTCATTCATTTCCGCTACAAGACAGTAAAGTGAAGAGCTGGAGGTGTGCACTATGGGATAATGGCTCTAGATAAATCGAGTCTTTACCGTGTGTGCGAGGGAGTCATACTCATTTCCGTGTCAGAGATTCATCCATACCCCCAACTTCATCACTTAATATGACCAATGGACACTCTTTGTGTCGATACAAACACTTTTATCAAGTATGAATTTCCAAGACAGATACACCTTGAGCTAATAAAGAGCCTTAGAAGTGACACGCAATGAGACATTCCTCTATCGACAGGAACACCCATATTAGAGATAATTTGATTTGCCATGTTGACTTTGGGCCTGGGTAATGGAGGGAAGAAGCAAGCACCATTACCTCGCAATTGATCCTGGACTCTCTGGCAATCATTATCGGGCTCTAAGGTTCATTTTAAAATGTGTGAATCCAATGCCCGGGTTTTCTTGTTCTAATACCATGTTTTTACCATCTCGAGAGCTCGAGGATAAATAGAGTGAAGAAAATCTCAGTGGACGGTTGAGTGTGTGTCCAATGAAAATCACACAATAGTCGAGTGTAAGCATTTTTTTAAGAGGATCCAAGAATCAAAACAAGGGACGACGCGGGTTCAACATCATGATCGGTTGAAATAACATGTCCCAATCATTGTGTGTGTACACAAAATATAATTATACCTCACAAAGCGAAAGATGTTCAACGGTTCTTGTAGAGCATGGATTGGATGGAGTGACTCGGCAAAATCCAGTCCCCATCCTACCTCACTTTGAAAACGGCAAGCGAGGGTGAAGATATGAAGCTAGGGAACCTCTCTCTCCTCCCCATGAAATGATAGTCCACTTTACACATTATACATGGGTTATCATCTGCCACCAAACACGTTTCCGTGTTTTAACTTCCGTTACTGAGGGTGTCAATATGTTGTAGATGTGGTCATTTGATCGAGGAAGATGTACTTTGCTAAAACCATTTATGAGGATGAGTCTCAAATTTGAAAAAACATTGTTTTCCTGGGATTTACACGGCTTTGATCGAAAGGGACTAGATCTCTGAAGATTGCTCAATTTTTTTCCGAGGCAGTTGCTTTGATTTGAAAACCGTTCCGTTGCTTTTGCCAAGGACGACTTCATCACTGGACACGGTCGATAGAGGGAGAAATTGGCAACTATTACCCCCATCAATCAAATGCTTTCTCCCTCAATTGAGTTGGGCATTGTTTGGGAAAGAAAGGGCTCCTCAATTTTGAGCTTTATTGAATGCGTACATCAAAAGCAATGAGCTCTTAAAACTCAACCCAACGAGGGCAATAAATCAACGAACTAGCAACACGTTGGTAGGATCTTGGTCCTGGCTCATTCATTTTGGACTGAGTTTTTCATGTGCATAACTTTTGAATCGGGCCTTCTTCGATTGAGCTCAAATCCCTAGTTTAGTTGAAAAGACCCAAGCTCAATTTTAAGAAAAATGCATTTAAGTAATCGTTTAATTAACAATTGTCAATTCACCCAACCCCCTCCCATATCTTTTCTTTTCAGTAATTGTATCGTACTTGCTGTGTACAGTTTCAAGTTCAAACTTCCCGCTCTTGAATGATTGAGCTGAAAGGACGCGCGAAGTTCGAATCGGAGTAAATAATCTTGATAGTGAGTGGTTCAACAATGTGAGCAAAATGATGTGTGAATCCCTTTTCTTTGTTCGGGTGATGGGTTGGCTGTTGGCTCGTTTATTTAGCAATTGGGGGATGTACCCTTGATCACAAGTCCTTGTAGCCCTACTTGGTATGCTGGTAGGCATTAATGAGGGAATTAATCAAGTGTCATTTAGCTCTCCAGGAGCCAGTCAGGGGTGCCAAAGGGGAAGTTGGCGTGATTTAGAGTTGCCCGTTTTGCAAAGCTCATTCGCACTCCCGCCATGATTTGATACAAACTAGTGAGTTATGGGGTTCATTGTGATCTAATAAGGATATATGAGGACCTGAGGGCCAATAATGCGTGAAAACATGTCTCGGTAAGATATGGAGTTGGCTAGTAAGCGAGAACATTTCCTCTCGGCAAGGCCAAGTGAGGAAAGTGGTATAACTGTTTTCAGTTTTAGTCACAGGAAGGCAAATACTAAAAGAGGGTAATCAGGAACAAGAAAACCATTAAAGGGCACGGGAATTTTCCCTAGAATTTGATCGGTACCTTTTTCTTCTGGTGCGGAATTCCAAAACCCTTGAGCAGAAGCCGAACCAAGGGAGTGAGTCACGCCATGAGTCAGGCAAAAAATAAAGCCAATGCGGGAAATTGATCTCATTATACGGTAAAGAATGCACTTTTGGCTTTTGATTCTGGTAATCGAAAATAGCTTTGCACCCTAGACCTGAAGCTTTTTATTCAATCAATCACATATGAAGACTTTTGATTAATAGTTGTTTCTGTGTGCATTCGGATTGATCTTGAACTTGGCCTAAATCACCTTCACATCCTTGATAAGAAAACTCCCCCTCGAGCCGTTCTTAGCTTAGCTTCTCGTTCATTGAAATCGATTGAACTTGACCTCAATTCCTATGCTCTGTAGTTTCCTTAGCCAGTCAACAATGATAGCGAAAGAACTTGAAGAATGAGAAACAATTCTTGGAATAAAACAAGCGCTCTTTCACAAACGCAAGTCCCAAAGCGGCAGGAGATGAATTCAAACAATTTACTCATTCATTGAAAAATCAAGGTGAAAACGATTAATCGCACGTTTTTTATCTCTTTTTTTTCTTTGAGCTCGTTCCACGCTTACTTTGAATTTGGGCTTTAAAAGTACGTACAAGGTTCAAAGTCAAGCACAGACTTGTTTCCCTTAGACGCATGCAAACAGCTTATTTGCCACTATTTATTAAACATGTTTTACAAGTAATCTGTGTTGTCCATTTCCACCACTGATACCACGACCTTATCTGAACTGAGTTCAATTTTGTTACTCTACCTGTCACCCGGACTTGAAGACATAGCATAGTGACATCCGATTTTCCTATTCTACAAAAAAGAGATATGTTATGTTGGCTCGTATTTCATTTGAACAATATCAAGAGGGCTGCTCAGCATTGGTGGTATAAGCTCTTCCTATCTTCTCAGAAACAGAGTATTTCCTAAAATTACGCCACTAATTTGCTAAAGCTTCCCAATGTCCGGGCTCCAATTGTCGTCGCTGTCTTGACATTTGCATGCGGTAAACAATTAGACGTCTCATAGAGTATATTGTATCTCAGTGTTCAGAATACAGTATTGTAAAGTACATTCACTCTGGGATGGAGGATTGAGGCGGAGGATTGAGGCGGAGGATTGAGGCGGAGGATCTAATAATCTGGCAGCTTCAAACCTGCTTGTCTCCAATGATGATTCAAGGCTTCCGAATCCGCAGTCAATGAGAACTTCTTTGAAGAATGTCTCATTTCCTCTGTTTTACAACAACTTCTCTCCCTGTTCTTGTTCATAGCCATCCTCTACCTACTTGAACAGTTGTCATAAATTCATTTCAGCTAATGACTCACAGGGCACGAGTGTCTTGAATGTAACCACAACAAATCCAAGGTCCACACAGTCTCTACATTGGGGTCTAAAATCTCCCTGGTGTGAAACGTGGGTGGGGATGAGGCCATACATCTGTATGAAGATTGCATTCTGATATCTCAGAAGGAGAGAGAGAGACGTGTGTAACTGATTGATTTGAGCACAAGATCAACTGTCGGATTTGAATTGAGTAGGAATCCTCAAAAAGGGAAAGTATCATGTTCCTGGAGTTATTTGATGGCCCAAAAGAGCCTTATCTATGTTGAGATTCTGCTTCAAAGCTTGTTTATTGCTAAAGCTTGTGGTCAAGTTGAGTGTTTAGGGCGCCCAAATTGAGACGCAATAAGCAACAAACAAATGTGCTGAGAGGCTTTTATGGTTGGATTGAAGGGTAAAGAGTGTACATGTATGTGATTGGACGTGCTCAAAGGTTCTGGTTGCGAAATACAGTTAGCCCTATACATTATTCTTTGGGGAGACAGTGCAGGCAAATTCCTTCCTTCAAGCATGGCACCTCATAAAACCCAACCTCTTTGAAGTTTGAAATTCAGGGGAAGCATTTAAAATTCTATCTTTAATCGCAATTTGCCCAAAGGCTTTTAAGGGCCGCAGGGCAAATTGAAAATAATGCGGTCCCTTACCTTCCTTTAGTACTCTCGTTTACGCTGTTGTGCCAGACGCTCCTTGTCCGAACAAGAACAGCGACCATTCATACGCAAACGAGTATAATTAGTGGGCACAATTCAATGTCGGTAATGAATGCAGTACTGCTCATCAAAGTCGTGCCTTCATTTGGTACGCTCTAACCCTAGGTTCTTAGTAGCTTTGATGGGTCTCAATGAAGATATGTCGGCGTTATTTCCTGAATTTTCATGCGAGCCCATCTTATCACTCTAGGGCAAGGCGGAACGAGGTGGTGGTTCCTGATAAAGTTTGGGAGGTCCTCGAGCTCAAAAGCCAAGATATCTCGCACCCTGAAGAACATGTTTAGGGCCTCGTTGACATTTTGGCCGGATACAAATTGTGGTCAAAAACATAAAAGGAACGGTTTGGCGAGGGAAAAAGAGCAATCAAAATTTGGGTGGGTGTGTTTGTATCCAGGTAGATGATGGATGGATTCGGAGTGGTTGTTTAACAGAAGTCCTTATTATTAAGTGTCTCACGGATTGAAGAACGACATGTATCATAAGCGATTCATTTCAACACATTTCAATTCCCTTTCCGCCTACATTAATGTGATTTAAGATTGCACTTGTCATTTCATAATGCGAAAGAAACGGTTATATCCCGTTGCGGCTGAAATTACGCCCATCAAAAGTCCAGCCTTAATGAACGACTGCAGGTTGTTAGACGGACACTATTGCCCAAGTGAATGGAAAATTAGTTCCACAATGAAATGCGTGAAGATGATTTTATGCAAAGTGTCATCCGACGAGATTATTGGCAAATAATTTAGGCACGTCCATTAAGCTACAAAGGCGCAAAACCCCAACCCTTTTGTACTCGTACGCTGCGAGACGACCATTAAAATGATCCATTGTTGGCCGTGACGCCCAGGGAAGTGACCCTGACCACCAATAAAGTGCGTACACACTCCTTACTCCACCATCGTCGTAGATGACTCGATTTGCGCTCTAGAGAACATCAGACACCCATCTATCAATTTGGCCGAACATACTAAGTACAGACCTGCCTTAAGATCGGATCATTTATTGGCCACCCTAATCTAGATTGTTGAAACAACAACAAAGAGGTATAAAATTGCGAGAGGCGAAGTTAACAACAATCATTTCCTTTGCCCTAAAGAATGAAAACAAGGGGTCAATGACCATTCTAGATCAGCCTCAAATTGGACCAAGAGTTTCTTTTTGAGATCCAAGTAACTGTACATTTGCCCATCTTAACAGCATTTGAAGTGAAAAAAAAACACGTGTAGATGAATGTTTTTGTTCGCTAAAACAGTCCATTCTGCCGATAAAGTTGTTTGGTTCAATATTGAGAATGCATATTTCGAACTCAGCCTCTTCTTGGTGATGTTTTTTCCATTTTGATACCTTTTTTTGGGACAGATTGATTGATTCCAATGGTCATGGCGTCAATATTTGTGATCAGTGTCTCTAGTGCGTCACGAGTCAACATTTTGATGAACAAAAGTATTTCTTTCAAGAACATTCCTTACAAGAGATAGAATGATGGATCTATTGACGACCCGTTGCTGTTTTTCTCTTTCCCAATGGTCGGGGGGCCCAATACAAAACCAAGGACAATACAGAGTGGGTTGGGAACATCAAGACATTCTGTTGTGATATACCGGAAGAAAGATCGATTCGAACGACGCACCTGAACCTCTGATCCTTTGGCTACGATAACTGAATGTGCACGCCACGTTATACAATAAGGATCACTCACGAGAGGGCCCATTTTAGGGGCGGGGTGAAGAGGTCAATTATTATGAATGCCCTTATCTCGAGTCTTCATTACTTCGTACCTCAATCCCAAGAGTAAAGCACTCATACAAAGCTGAATGTGGGTACCACCAGTAAGCAAAACATAGAAAGAAGACAGATGTCCATAATTCATCACAAAAATTAGCATGAGCCATTCAAATCCCCGGGTTCTGATGAAGAGAACCACTAGTCAATCCTGGGAATTGTCAATTTTCTGGCACAATCGGGCAACGGGATCTCAAGGTGGATATTTTTTTGAGAGGTGAATCGAGGTGTAAATGGCATTTAGATGCAAGGATGGATATTCATGTTGGTGAGACTTGGGTAAAGTTCAAACCTGTTTTGTTGGGGTGAGTGTATTTTGGAACCAAATATACTCAAGAGTTTATTCATGTCAATACGCAATTGTTCACAGCACCAAGGGTCAATTCTTGAACGTGGATCAATAGGTCAGGACAATTATAAAAGTTCATCAACAACGCGTTGACCACACCAATTCATGACTTCTACTTTTTCGGACGGCCTACCACAGACTTAACATTGCAGTAGGTAAACTTTGTCACCTTTACAGAGAGGGCATCATAAAGGTTCAAATCACATTTTACAAACATTATTTCCACGAAATTATCTTTTTGCGTTTCTTCATAACAAATTAAAGCATTTCTTTTAAACAATGAATTATACTATGAAATTACGCCACACACAAAAAAGTAAATATTATTCAAGAAAATAAAATCATCCCGTTTTTGCTCATCTCTCATCTTTTCGCCAGTTCGTACGATAGACAAAGCAAACGCGTTATCCGCCACACAATCATGTACCATTTTGGCTCGCATCACTTCATTTCATATCTATGGTTTATTGTTGGTTTTTGGATTGAATGGCGTCTCGGTCATCTCGTGACAGGGTTTACGGTCCGAATGACTCTTCATAACGGGGCTTGGCCATCGTCGCTGTTCTTGAATATCCCCAAAACTTGCCTGAAGATGAGCCGAACCTGTTTCCAAAGGGTATACTGGGTTCATCTTCAGATCCCCACCTCACTGCTTGCGATGACGAGTTTGGCAGAGGTTGGCCATTTTCAAGCCAGCGCCCCAAAAGAAGTGCATCTCCTTAAGGACGAGTGTTGCCCTCTTCTCTTCAAGTACTGAAGAGAGGCACAAAAGCCAGGAAATATGATTTGTGGACATCTAGTCATTGTGCATAGTGCACACACACACACACCAACTCGTACAAAGAGAGGCCTGTCCCTCCTTCCCTCATTAAGTATGCAAAGGACGTCAAAAGACGAGGAGAGGGCTTGGTGACAGCTACAACCAACGGGAACCAACGAGAACCATCGCCCCAATGAGAGGTGCTGCTTTACTAAATGGAATAAGTGGATGAAGGAAGGGTCTGTTGATTGGATATAGAGAGGGAGGAACGGGAAATGGTAAATGAAAGAAATCGTGTGCGTGCCATTTGTAGTAAAAGGGGTTGAGGAAACAAAGTGTTTCACGCAAATCAGGAAAATAAATACGTCTCATCCCTAACAATAACCAAAGGGCTCTGTTTTCCTTCAAAGGCGATGGTATTTCCTTTGGTCTTACCTGGAAAAAAGGTTTACAAGAGACGTAAAAAAAGAATTTTCGGATGGTTGCCTTTATCATATTGACAAACACTTTTTCAATTCCAAGGCTGGTAAAATATAATATTCAGCAAAGGAGATATGTAACTGAGAAAAAAAAGCACTACAAAGTCATTTCAACTTCAGTTCTGGGAAGAAACGACACTCGGATGTGTTTTTGGTTCCAGCAAGCCCACAGTGTGCGAACACATTTAGTGTCTCTCCCATAAATTTGTGTCAAGATGCCCTATTCAACATACTGGAAAGAAAATGAAAATTTCTTGCTGACTTATCTTATCAACGAATTTAATTGCAAGAATATAAGATGAGTGAAGAAATGAATTATTCAAAGCACTGTGTAAGGATTGAGATTTTCAAAACTTTCACAACAGCAAAATGACTGATGTGAAATTAAGTGCTGTTTACTTAAATCAGGATGGAAGTTTTGGAGGTCTTGGGCAATCACTTCCCAAAACCATGGTAATGCTTTGAGTATTGACAGAAGAAGTTCTCGAGATAAACGCGTAGGAAGTAGATTTTTTTCAAAAGAAATTTGAACTCATCCCAAGGCATTTAGAATACCATCCATCCATCTCTAGGGTGTTTATTCAATAGCTTAGAGTCCCGATTTTTTCTACAGATCGGATTGACATTCCTCTAACGTCGGATTGAGAGTTTGCGAGTCTCCGTGAATCATGACAAGCTTATTTAGCACTTTTGGACAGGGTGCCGGCTCCAAACTTTAGAAAAGGGCTTGTCTTTTGAAAGTGAGAACATGACTCACTGACACCCTGTGAAGATGTTGTAAATTGTTTAAGAACAGGGTTGGGCCGATTTTGCCGTCGGAATGACGAACAAAAAGCCGCAGAACGGAAAGAAAGATTGTGAAAAGGGTGTGGAGACCCCATTCCAAATATTCCTTTGTTCACACATGAAATGCTTTTGGCTAATTCAACCCTAGTTTATGGAGACACTTTCTTGTCTACCATTGGAAAGGTTGTCATTTATTGCGGGCTAATGGTTTATTGGACACAGAAAACAGTAGGTCTAAAGCGGTAACATATGGCCTGTATTATTCCAAATGCTTGTGGCACTCCACTCACTCATCCATATTCTGTGCACAGAGCATTGGGGGGAATCTTCGGAATAATTCATGCCCAAATCCATCAATCTCTGACGAGTGAATTGGAAGCAAACAATTGTGCAAATGAGTTCAAACCAAATCATCATGAAATACTCATTAGACGTACTGTGGCGATACCGTTCCTCCAATTTCGAAGTCACCATCCTTTTGCGCACAAAATCGAACTCAAGACACAACAAACATGACCAAAAGTGTGCATGGTAATGCCGTTGATCATAATCATTTCTAGTTTCAGATGATAATTTATTTTAGGACTTCTTCAAGTAACGGTAAAATTGGCTTCCAAGTCGGAAGTAAGCAATTAATCATTTTTGGAAGCCTCACAACAAGAATATTCCCGAGAAAAATGGTCAAAACCAATATTGTCTAATAGTGATGGATGGGAAGGAACGGACGTGCCAAGTTTTTGAGGACTTGATCAAAGTTCTACATTTTCCCAAGCCAAAGTGTATCTTTTGTGTTGGCCACCCTTATCGTTTACTAGTTAAACAACGACAACAACAAGCTCAGTGTTGCCAAGAATGGCAAACAAACGAAAAATCATGGCCCAGGCCATCAAGACATTGGCAGAAGGTAACAAGTGAATTTGAGGACATTACCAGACTTGGATTTCAGAGCCAGGAACAGCTTCAAGATATTTGGATTTGTAGTATGGGCCTCCAAAATCTTCACCCACACCTGACGGTTTGACAAAAGGCCAAACACATTTCAGTCAGGGAGTTCTGCAATTACTCATGGGTGCCATATTTGAACTGGGAGTGTGTTGAGACATGTAGCTTGAGGTCTCGCAATATTCTCAACGGTAAAGGGACTCTGATTTCGTAGCTCATGTCTAAAGTCCTCAAATCATCAGATTTGGGTTTCTTTATTGCCAATTTAGCCCCTCCAGATTAAGTCCAACAAGTCCAAGTCATTCTGGAGCTTGAAGATGTTTTGCTCCAATGCTGAATGACGTGGAATTATTGATGAGCTCAGTGAGAGCTCCCTTCGAGTCCGCTAGGCCTGAACAAAGAGGGTTCAGAGCAAAACCTCTTGACCTACCTTGCAATTGAATACCTAACTGTTCTCTGTTTGTGGTCGAGCCAGTGGTGACTGTTGGTGCCAACGAATATGTCACCGTAAGAGGCAAGTTCATTCAAGAATACACTTCTGCACACTCTACATACCCAAGTCATTTTTTTTCATGGGTCATAATACCACTGATCAATCGCCTGATTCAACATAACGATTCTTGAGCAGGCTCCAATCTCCCCGGAATCTAAGTAACTTAACACGTAACTCTTTCAGATATCTAATTGAGAATTTTAAAAGCCACCCCACTGAGCAACAGTAATACTTACTTGACTTGTGAGTATCATGAAGCAACAGTGGAAGGACACCTAGGGTACTGCATCTTCAATGTACCTGATAAACATCTAAGCACGGTCTACAAAATGTAATTTCGTCATGCCGAGCATCTAAATTTATGGTCATGCAATCCCGGCATAATTCAGAAAAGGATTCCACACTAAGGAATGATTTCCATCCACAATCGGGCCTTTTGGATGATTCATTGAGCCCTCGGGTGTAAATTTACTGGGTTCCTCGGAATTTTCAGGACCTCGTGCGTGAGAGGCCATTTTTTTCGTCGCTCCCTCTACCCTAAACGCACTCTTTGGCCCATGTGTTGTTGGGTGTAACATCCATATTACACAGAGCATTGGTGCCTTCATGATGTGTGACCTTGAAGATCATCAACGTTGCAACAGCTCACTCCTGACAGAATTGGCTTTGCTTAACTGCCTTCCCAGAAGCCTTTTTATTGGACGGCCCAGATGAAGAAGTTCTTGTACACAACTACTGATTGAAGTTAGCAATGCCAGAACGAGGGGTGGGTGAACGACCCAATGGATGAACGATGTTTCCAAGTTTCAAGACCGCTTTGGCGAGGCATCCCATCTTGGTTTTCAGGATTTTGGATTTTCCTTTCAAACCCCTCCCACAATGAGCCGATTGAAGGTTGATCTCGATGAATTGGCCTCGTCCAAGATCTGAAGATATCCCCAATAGAATATTAATCATAACCCGGGTGGCATGATGCTCTTGGACAGTTACCACCGAAAATCCCAACCCCTCTTCCGCTCTCTCAGCATCGCACGTGAATCTCTCGAGATCATGAATGGGGTTTGTAGTCGTCATTCTCTTCTCCTGCTTCTTCTTCTTCTTCTTCGTTATACTAATCATCATCGTTCTCGTGATCTTCCCTCTTCGTCTTTGGGAGAGGTTCGTCTTCGTTCATGGTTTTTGCCTTCCCAAACATTTATCTCACTTCCTACTTAGAGAGGAACTCTCACAACCCACTTGGGCCAGCCACCAGACAAATGACCCCAAACAACTGTGGTTTTAGAATCCAGGGCCCCGCACAGTGTCTTCAATATACCTACTCACTAATGTATTTGCTATTCTTCAAACCTCACCTCACACCATGTTCTAATATCGTACTAATACCGCTCCATTAGTGTCCCGCTTTTCCGCCAAAATCTCAAGGAAGTGACTTTGACCTTTGGGAACCCTGAGGGAAATGGGCAGGGCTCACCCCCTCCTACTCCTCCTCCTTCTCAAGTGCCTAAGCATTTTTCATTCAAAATTGTACACATATGCATGGCCAACCACACAAACACGTTGCCGTTTCAAGCTTCCTAGGGCAAAACCTGGACCTGAGCTTGAGACGCTGTCCGTAATCAACGTTGGGATCGAACCATGATGAATGGCAATGGTCAGTGTAAAGACAATCTGAAGGGATGGGCCTGGCTTGTTCCAGGTGCTGTTTCTCTCGTCAGATTTATCAATGCCATCAACAAGCTCGAGATAGGATTTGTGAGGTAGGTGCTAGCCCCTTGTTTGACCATAAACCGGGGCCTGTTTTCTGCATGATTATTTGTTTGATGTTTATACATACCTTTTTCTATCCAATGTAACCATGGTTGGCTATTTCAAAACCAAAAATGTAGGCGTCACATAAATGGTTGAATTGATCGGGAGAGCCTGGTGTTTTAGTGGTTTGTACTACACACATATTCATTAGCAGATGTGCGGAAACTAATCTAGTTTGTTTGGGCCAAAAAATCCGAGGAGAGAGAGGGTGGTGTGGTGAAATATTACCATGCTTCTTTGATTTCGGAAGTTTTCTAGAGCAACTTTGATTTGACGATTTTGCGGTTTGGCAATTACAATTATTGGCATTTATTTGGAAAACAATGAAATTGATCAAGCATACCCCACCGCAAATATCCACTCCAACGGAACGACCAACGATCGTCGAAATCATCTTCCTGTTTCTTTAAGATCGACAGAGATGAATTAATTCCATTTTGTGGTGCATCTCTATTATGAAAAAAGAGCGGTATGTGAGTGGGCCAAAAAAGTCCCTGCACGATGTTGGTTTTACTACTTGGAACTTCCGATATTTCTATTCATGATCCATCCGAGTGAACAGCCACAAATGCTAGCGCTAAATCTCCATGAAGTGTCGCTAATTTGTCTTGTTCTGTCCACTTTTTCACGCCAAAAGCTGTCGGTTGCAATCAACGATGAAGGTCAGTTTCATTTTAATTTTGCACGACGGATATTTCCCTCAATTTTATGACTGGATCAGGGCCACGAAAACACCGTCATCATCATCATCATCATTCTCTTCCGATTCTAGACCAAAGCAACATTGTTCAAATTTCATTTTTTTCTGACAATCATGATCTGATTGTAGGGATTTGGCAAAACCAACCAATTCCATAGTTGCTAATATTTCACTTCAAGGGTTGGGTAGACCTTTCAGACCACCGGATCTAATGTGTAAAAAGAGCCCAAGCTGCCAGGTGAGACCGCCATTGAGACATTCAATCACGGACTTGCTTGTAACCCGCCAATTTCTTGCCCCTTTACTTCGGCTTGGATCTCAATGACGAAACCATTGATTGAACTATGGCAAGATAGATGAAGACGCTTTTTTTGGTTCATGGCACGATTTCATGGCTGACCGTCAGTCGAAGCACATGACACGTTACGCAAGATCATCGGAACAAAAGCACGAACAGATTTTGGCATCCCTGGAACTTGGTTTAAGGAGAAAGCCAAGATCTAGGATCTTGACTAAAAAATGGCTGAGATTTCAGAAATCAAGGGCGATTGTTAGTTTTGAAACCAATAAAGATTTTTTTTTTAAATTGATGGGTTGGATCTAGGGGGATGACCGACATATTTTTTCTTACCGAGTAATGATCCCAAATTGAGCCAAACATTTGTTCAGCCAATGACCAAAACAGTTTTTTGGGTTTAGCAAAGCAAAGAAAATTACCGACAAAGGTGCACCTAATAAGACGACGGACAAAACTCGTCTATGATTCGAAGGCGGCTCAATAAAAACTCACCAAATGATTGTCTACGGTCAACAAGTAATCTAGAAATATTTGACTGATTTTGCCCATGAGTCAGATGCTGAATCACACTTTCGTCACCTTGAAGAGTCACGACAAATCTCGCAACACTGAAAGACTGACGAGGTTCCCGTTCTTGTTCTTTTTACACCTAAAGGCAAGCGAAAATTGGGTGGCTTTTTTATTCAATGGGCTGGGTGCATGTCGTTTTAATGGAACCTTTCGTATCTATTGTGCAAGTCCTGTTTTTGCCAAAAGACATCAAGTAGTCCGGATTGCTTTAGATTCGTTCGTCGTGTGTCGATGTAATAGCTCCTTCTGTTCAAATGTGGTTGCTTTGTCATAAAAAAAAAGCTCGACTGCGAGGCTCATTTCGCCATTCGCACTTATTCAGCACAGGCAAGACGCTGATGATGATCAAGATAGGGTCCCACTCTTTCTCCATGTCGTTTTTGCCCCTGTACAAAGCACCATGTACTTGGATATCGACATGATTCCCAACTTTTGTCCTCGAGTCATTGAAGTGCTCTTGATTATTTAGTTCCTCGCCACTTGAATGGCTCAAAGTGATGAAATTATCTTCCAACCGCTGTGTCACAAAATTGTCACCATTAGAGCGCAAAACAAGGTGAACAACGTCATTATTGCGCATACGTGAGTTCAGCCTTTCATTTTCCCATTGTCAATTTTCCCACTCATATTCCAATTTAGACCAGGAATGGCCTCTTTCGGACTGTCAAAGCGTTAGCGTATACAATCTGACCCTTTTCGAAATCGCTGCTAGACTCGAGAACAAGGGCGGGAAATTCGAAAGTTCTCAGGTTAACCTCACGCTTTGCCCTCAAATGGCCATTTGGAGTCCAAAGTCTTCCACTATCCATAATACCTCATTCCAAAATCGATTATATTGTCGACGCACATGATGGTATTTGATTGTGTAACAATTGAGCGGGGAAACAGAGAGAAGTGATTTTTTCATACATTTCTAATGAGACTCAGATGAGCATACTGATTGTTTAGTCATGCATAACTTGAAACATAACGATTTCCGCTCACCAGTCTTGGAATTACCCAAACTCCAGAATTATTGTGGCATTCTCTCGTATACTGTGGGTTGAAATTTAAATCACTTGGCTGTCGCTGAAGGGTGTATCTAATCTATAATGTTACATTGGCTGCAACGGCGAATATGTTTTCAAACAAAATTCCTTTTCTTGCATCCCATTTGAAGGCTAAATATTGATGGAACAGCATTTATTGCAAGAAACAAATGTTTTAAACTTTTTTCAATTATAATAAACAGAGCAATTGAACGAAAGAGCTACAATGACGATTGAGGAGTTGCTGATATCTATTCAGCCAAGTACTTTCCACATGTAAAAATGATTGCGTGCCAGTTATTATTCCACCAGATGGGCCTAAAATGAATTTCAACCCTTGGCTACTGATGTTGAGCGGACTGGAAGTGCATTTCACTAATCTATATGCATCATCACATGTTTCCATTGCCTTTTAAAAATCCGAATCTACGGGAGAAATCGTGTGCGTCCTGTCAAGTCATGGTTCTGTCATTTGACTAATTCTCAATGCATCAGATGATGTCTGACAACCGCACAATCATGCTCTAAATCTGGATCTGGAATGGTTTCGTTTAACTCGGGATATATTTCATCTTTTTGTTAAACCACGAATCGTGGATCAGTCAATTCAAGAAAGTGGATATGGACGAGCATAGAAATAGGATTGCGGTCTCAGGGTTATCGTAAAATGTCGGATTTTATTGGACCTCATCATGATTACGGACATTGGACGATTCGAGAGTGATGAGTTCTCATGCCCTTGATCAATTCGTCTTTGGATGAGAACCTTATTTTCCACGAAACGAAGGGCTGAGATCTTGAATTTAGATCACGACAAGGAGTCCTTTGGTGCACTTTACTCTATTCACAATGTGTGTTGCAGCCTTGTTGATGGATGAGGATCAAATTCAATTTGGTGGCTATTAGGACTCTTATTAGTTCTTACCTTTTAAGGGAAGTCCATTGTTCTCACTACCTAATCTGATGATAATTTATGCAAAGATGACTCTTTGTGTCAATTGCAACTCATTCAAGCTTAACACACACTTTGGGGTTCACACACACACTGAATAACGTTTCACTTTTTTATTTAGTTTTTTTATTTTCTTTCGATAACTTTATACGGGTAATCTCACACACCAGTTGAGGCCAAATGATCAACAATCACACTGACTCATGTCACAATATATCCAATGGAATCCAAAACGAACCCCCTGGGTAGCTTTCACACGCAATTTCTGAGTCCTGGTTTGCTTCTATTCTTCTGAATCACTTTTCTCGATCTGGTGGGAATCGATTACTATTCTATCCTTTTTCTTTCAGATCCTCCTCTCTGTGAGAGCTGTTTCTCAAACCCACTTCACACCTTGACCGTCCCGATCCAACTACAAAAGTCGGGCTTTTTGTTTCGGAGCGATTCCTGCATGCACTGCTCCTGCTCACTCGGGGGAGGATGCCCATAAGCACAGGCCTGGCCAGGCCCATTATGAGCTTTGAATTGACACAAGGAATTATGGACGTTTTGGAAGTCCTTGGCTGTTGTTGGACGTGGCAATCATCTTCTTTTGATATTGAAACTCCGTCAACAATCAACAAGAGCGAGGATCGTTGTGTCGTTGGATGGTCTTGTTATCGCCGTCATGTGGAGTTGACACAGGGAAATCTTCGATGATTTTTGTCCAGATAAGCTGATGCTGGATACGCTCATATCGTGGGCAAGATACGACAGGAATTTTCTTGTCAGAAAGATCAAATTTCCCCACTCGCTGGTGCAAGCCCACTCACAAAGAGATTGAATGCTTAAGCCGTACATATAATTCAAACAATTCGAAACTTTATTGGGCCATTAGGTCATGACCAAGTAACCATCGATGCACACTCTCTTCAAAGCTGTCCGGTGTATATAACAATGGTTGTAAAACCGCAAATTTACAGCCACATATTTTGAGCTCACTGCAAACCTGTCACACACATTCTCTACGCCCAATTGGTGACACTTCTAGAGCTGGGAAGAGTGAATCTCATTTCTTGAGCCAACCTTGTATTCAACTTCAGAAACCAAGGAGATGGATGTCGCTCATTTTCTTCAGACTGGAGGCATTATGTTTACAATAGATGCCAAAAAGCCCTGGAGCTTTCGCTCCGTCAAGTCTGCGAGTCTTTAAACTAATGAGCAATTTGCTTACAACCCCTCGGCAGTCAAGGTGTGATTTGTGGTAATCGCCAATGCTTGCAAGAGCTCTCCACTTTCCATTCATGTGCCAAAGAGGCATCGTTTTCCAAGATATATTTGAACCGACTCCACCTGGAGCGACCTCAATGGATCAGAAAGTAACAATTTGCGATGAGTGGTCACTCGACTTTGGATAACTTGACAGGTTCACGCAGCCCTTCTCGGCTGACAAATATTTGAGGGTTCCGATAACAAAGAGTGCTAGTGGTTTGACAAGAAAATACCTTTGACATCATCGGCGACCTATTAACAAGGGGCAAGAACACTCTTGACCAGTTGTTCGAACTACCTCTCGATCCCAAGATCGATTTTTCCCCATCAAAACATGGAGCGATGACACGCATATTGTCCGAATCCACGACCAAAAAACCTCCGATCACATCATTTATCATAGAGAGTGGCTTCCTTTGGATCTGCCTAAAGTACGTGGTGCACATGTAAGGTCAGATTTGGATCAAATGCTGCCAACATCAAGCACGTCCTCAGCATTTATAATCGGTCTTGCCAACAAGTCTTGTTCATCCTAGTTGTGGAAGATCCTCCATTGGGTTCGACGACTCGCCGACGAGTCATTCCAAACAATTAGCCCCAGGTGGTCACTCACTTTAGGGGCAGGATTCAGGAGGGGTTTGAGGAGGAGATTCTCAAACCCACTTCACAGGGGAGAGTGACGACAATGAGCCACGCATTCCCAAGTTGCCGGCCAGGGTTCGGCTCGTTTTTTTCACACTTTTCACAATTGTAAAAGGGCCTGGAATTTCTTTGTTTGGAAGAGTTCTTTGGTCGAATCTCTTGAAAGGCTAACCTATGGCCTAATTTTTCGCTTTGGACTAGTCTGAATGGCGGGTCTGAATCATGACAAGAAGTGTGAAGGGATCTCTGGTTCTTGGAGGATCCTGGCGTTGGAAGCGAGACAAAAAGATCATGATGCGACCGCAGAAGTAATTGATTTCAGCGATGATAATGGTGGTGAAGGAAAAGAAGACGAACAGAAGCCAGACCTGGATAATGACACCGCTGAGGCACCACCAGACTTGGCCAACGATGATTGGCTCTTGAGATTATTAATCATCGGATCCAATTTCCTTGCATGCCTCATCAACCTTGGCCATCCAAAGGAATTCAAATTTCTGTCGCTCTCTCTCTCTCTCTTCCTGGTGCTCTTCTTCTTCTTTTCCATCGTCGTGCTGGACTCCAACAATCATTTTCAAATATAATTGATCCGAAAAAGTGTCTTTTGTCTCAGATCTCAAGGTTAAACAACCAAATTCTATGCTGGGATCACTTCTTATTTCATCAGGTTTAGGTCTTTTGGTTCTTATTGGAAATCTTTTTTTCCCTTTCCGTTTTTGCCGCGTCTCATTGTGTAAAGTGTCCATGGAAATTGAAGGGCTCGCTTCTTCTGATGATCCCAAAGCTCAGCGTCATCTTCCTTTCAATGAAATCATCATCAGTCATTAAAACCTTCATTGAAATCCCCCAAGGTGATCAATGATGCCAATTTCGATTCTCATCTGCGAATATTAGCACCAGCCAAGTCCAGTCTCTTCAAGATTTGCAATCACCGCCCGCTTCTTTCTAATTTTAACAAGCTGTCCTTCGGCTTAAAAAAAAGACCAGAGACAAAGCAAATCTATACTTGAATAGGTAGGAAATTGGAAACGCCTCTGAGTTTATTTAGAAGTCGAGACCCAAGAAAAACAAAAGGGCCATTTCCTTTGGCCTTGTCCACATTAAGCGTCTGAAACTACTCGGAAACCGTCAAGTACTTGAAACGACCAACCCAAAAGAAAATTAGGGGGAGAATAAGGAAAAACAGGGTTTGTTTATTCTCAAAAGAGCCCTGAGTCAATTTTGCTCCTTTTCCAGTTCATTTGGATACCCTAGAGAAATTGCGATCAATCCTGAGGAAATGTAAGAACTGAGCTTCAAAAAGACCTTGCCCCGCAATTGGATCAGGACAATGAACAGATGATGGTTCCATTTTGAGAAATGCTTCAGGGAAGATTGCCTGAAATAGATGTTAAAGCATCCCTTGATTTCACGGAACTGACCTCGTGGTTTGAATCCTTCGTACACGCTCTTTGTCTTAGATTTAGCTCTAATACCAGATGACAAAGAAGACCGACCTTAAAAAATGTTTGGCAAATTGCTATATCAAAGGAAAGTACGACAGATTTTATCGTTGCTCCATTTGCTCCGGAGGATTACTCCCCTTTTCAGTTGATTAAAAGATTGCGTATTAGCGATATACAAAGTATTATAAAGGGTCCGAAAATGAGCCTTCCGTCATTGGTGAATATTGAAATCACAGCTGGAGCGAGAACATACGGCAGAATTTTTTTTTAACAAAAAAAAATTCAGTTTTGGATCAGTACCGGGTAGTCGAACGGTTTAAGGGACGGCTCACGGATAGAGGGAACCTTCACCCAATATGCCATGGGTTCAAACCCCAGTGACGGAAGTCATTTTTAAGAGAATAGGGGGAAGAGTGGTTGGCCCAGTTTCCTAAAGTGAAAGATGTTCCTCACTCCTCTCCCAATAGAACTGTTAGACCTACATGATGAAAGAAGTTAGAATAGATTTTATGCATTGCGTATTGCACGATAAAAAAAAACTAATCATTCTTAAGAGCAATAAAATCGTGAAAAAAAAATCAAATTCAAGGAATTTTTGCCTCGTAAAAGAACATAAGAGAATTTGAAGAACCAAACAAATTGCAACTTTTTTTTTCTAATTTCATGTCTCGTTTCTTCTTTCTTTTGGGATTTTTGAAGCTCTCAAGCTGTTTTCAGAGAAATCAGGAAATTTCCAGGCTTTTTGTGTATGTTTCTCAAAAACAGGTCTATCGCCAATGCACATACTTTTTTCAAGGTCTAATTATCACCTTTGCAATACCATACGATATATTGTATTGATTACCCTTATGTCAAATCAGGAAATGCTTACGACACTTAAAAATGGCGATAATAGATCGAATAAGTACTGAGGCTCAGGTTCCATACGTTTAATTAGTAACACTAAATACGTTTGTATTTTTTCTATACATCATATTTTATTTTATAGTTATTTTTACGCCATGACCTGGTCAAGAGTCGGAATAATGATTATATATTATAAACATAAACTTATTTGTACGGATACATTTCATTTGTCCTGATTAAATAATAACATGTGCCCATCACCAACAGTAATAGATGGATTGGCCCCTCAAATTGTTACAGATAAGAGTATCCTACATTGAAAAGTGCTGTGTGATCAATACGAAACTCAGGCTTACGTAATATTGCCATTCATATCATTAGTAGCCTTCTGTCGGATTCCTTTGTCTAGTTCATTTCGTCGAGGGATTTTCACACTTCAATTCCAAAATAAATGGTCTCATCAGTTCACTGGACCATGCTGAATTCTCATTGTGTTAATGGACCCGTCTATATACATGTAGCCATCAGCAAATATTATGCTTCCAACTTGTGAAAGAAACATGTGTCCAAATCAACGAATCACAAAGAGGTGAGGAAAGAAAATAACATAAGTAGTCATTTAAGTTAGTCATCCAGAAGTGACCAGAGTCTTTAAAAGTATCTGAAATTCTTGAATTAGCTCAAGTCTTTTTCATCAATCTTTTCAGCGCCTTTTAACATCTCTACTTAGCAAGTTTAACGACATTTCTCTTTTCTGCTTTGCTACTCTTATGATATCGAAGTGGGCAAAGAAAGAACATTGACGAATGATGTCTAGAAATCGGTATTTTTGTGCACTGACCCTCTGACTTGACAATTTCCGTAGATTTTGCGCATGCTTGTAAAACTGATTAAATCATAGTGATATCGAATTGTGATGCAAATTGACAAGTTTGGTCAAAAATACAACATAATTGAAACCATAAGGAAACCATGATGGATCCATTAGGTTCCACTCACTTTAGCAATTGACGGCAATTCTTATGTTTCTGAACTGACTGGAAGGAGGAAAATGCACTCACTTTTGCATATCTCACGTCAAACAAATCATTGAAACAATTTAATGTCACATAGCTTAAGGACCAACTTCTCCGCCGCAACAACTGGCGTTTGGTCATTTTATTCCTTCTATTAGACTCTGATTACCTTGATTCTTGCCAAAAGAGATATTAAGCAGAATGCTTTATTTTACGAGATAATGATTTGCTTTTTAGATTACTTTTATTCAGCCTGGCTTAGATTGGATTATTTTATGAATAGTTATCCCAACATTCAGGGGAAGTACACTCACAAGGAGAACTCCCCATTGGTGGCCTTCAAATATCCCCCATTTTTCAATCAGGTTTTTCTACCCCTCTGAAATAAAGAGAAAATTGTCGGGTTTATGCCCCAAATGAGATACATCAATTTCGACTTAAAGTTATTAACATGTTACATCTCTAAAATGTATGTTGGCAAACTTTTGCAACATTGAAGCCAATACAGCAACCTCGAAGATTGTTCATTAAAGAGTCGATCACGAGGTAATTTACAAAAAAAGCTTGTAACGTTCAAATCTGCTCTCTAGAAGTGAGCAGCATTGTGAGAGCAATCTAGATGTGATATTCAAATGGCGTTTCGGCTTGATGTGGGCTCAAGTATAATTGCTGAGAACATCGCCATTACTTGTCAGCACAATTTATGCATGTCTTCCTGGGCCTATTTGCATTTCTTTGTATTGTTTACTAACTTTGCTACACTCTATTTCGTGCGGAACAAAGATGAGGGATGAGACGTTCCAGGAAAATTTACAGGAACCAAATTTGAATTAGCCTCATCATCTTGAGGAAATTCCTAGAACGGGTCTCCTTTGACAGTTTTGACTGAGGTCATGTCAAAGGAATGCCGAATGAATCGAAAAGAATACGCCACCACCTGTATTCCAATGTTTTAGCCAGAAGTATGATGGCATACTTTAGAGCATCTTAACATTTATTTTTGATGGTAAGACATTTCCGGGTAAAAATGGCTCCAAATGTAACCTTTCGCCACAGAGGAAGCGTGAGGATGGCCAAATGCTTAAGACATCTACAGGACCTATGAAGATAACTCTTTTTTCATAGTACATTTCGATTCATTATTGTTAATGGATATGAGTAGTTAATTGCCAGCCGTCCAGAATTACACCTCGGGGACCACTGGCATTTCCGACCAATATTAGTAATGCACAAATCGTGCACAGTTAGCCATTTTTATTTACATTTCAAGAAGTGGGTCTATCCAAGTCGTACTCACCATGATCAAAACACCCGTTAAATTGACGCCAAGCATGAACGCAACTCCTCTTGTCATGAGGGCCCAAGTTTGCTCCCTTGTGGGTTGCCATGTCTAAATGAAAGGTACAAGCGAGCTACTTGAACATCTTAATTATAGACTTGTGTGACTCGATCGGAGTTAAAGGCCAATTTTTGTGGTTAGTAATTGCATGGGAAACTTGTCGCCACCATTTCCGCGGTTTCGTGGCGATATTAATTGAAAGATGACGATCCAATTCGAAGCGGAACAAGATACGTTTTCTCTCCGACGGATTCGCGATTCTTGACCAACCACGTGGGAATGGTCGAAGACAAAAACTGTTTAGAAAACGAGCAAGAGATTTGGAAATCGAGCAGTTTTCTGTCATATCTAGATTTGGCTGGCCTGTAGTAGGTCGACATGTGTTATCGCTGGAAAATCGCCCTCCCACCATCCAGTTTCCTTAGGTATTATGCAAATGGGGAAACCTTGATCATTAAACAACCCACGCCCTTGTGTGCCTATTCACAATGAAGTCTAATTTGGAGATTATTGAGTTATTTTTTATTTTCTACTCTCAGTGAACGTCCTTGCTCGCCTAAAATTGTGAGAGTCATTAGGGCATCAGTTGTTCAGATTTGTGAGAAGCGAATTGTCCACGCGTTTTGAAGGATCTTGACACCAGGATGTGTAGATCACATTGGCAGCCACGTTCTAATCGGTGGATTGCCTCCACTATCCATATCAAAATGAATGGATCATCAATCAATAGGACATCATAGCTCTGGTTCTAAGACATACAATATCATTAATATTGCAACTCGATCTACGATAATTTGGTTTCTCAACCATGAACTTGCCAGGTCTTGTGGACTGGAATATTACTTTAACCAATATTATGAAATTTCCTCATATTAAGATCCTTTGAAGGAGAAGCAATATGTTCTCTGAGAGGAAGAGGAGAAAAAATCGTTGGCTTTTCGAATCCTATCAAATGATGACAAAGTATGTATATGATGTTGCATAAACACATTCCAAATGTATGCCAATGTTAGCCTTCTTGTTTTACAGCATTTTATAATAATACATAACAAGAGTAAACAGACATAACCTTACAAATATTGATTGATTGCATCAAGTCTCAAAAGTTGTCACGAAATCAAAATGCTAAAAAAGTGTCAAAATCGCTGTAGGAACTTAGAAAAAAAATAAGCAATTAATCGCATTTAAAAACCAAGTTATTGCATTTCTAATTCACCGTTGTTAGAATTGAAGTTCTTCACTTACCTTTACCTAACTGTGTCTGTACTGTCTGCTCCCACCCTCTTCACTTTTTTCATGTGCATTCAAACAATATTAGTCAAATTCATTGTGATATCACTCTCTAGTCAATTATGTTATTGCTTTTATCATCTTTGACATGTTTCTTTTATACATCTTAAAGTCTGTATAATATCTATACACCATCTTTCCTTTATATGCTTATGCCATGACATGACTATGAGTCGCAATAAAGATATTATTATTATGTTTGAACCCAATGTGAATACAGTTGGTTGTGATTTGAAAGTAATTGACACTAGTCTGTGTGGAATAAGTAATTCCTTACACCCTGTCCATAAACGCAATATTTTTACGTAATTTTATCTTGATGATACATTTCCTATATAAAAGGTTAAAAGTGTTCTCTTTGCACACTTACGATATATAGCATCGAATGTTCGAGCTAACAATAAGGAGAAATCTATCAATATCAAGAAAGCAATTCAAAAAGTAGGTGAGTCAGAATGAATAATTAAATCAACCACAAAGATTTCTTTTGGCTTTTCGAAGAGCAATAGAAAGTCTTCCAATTACGGATGGTTGTTCATGGCATGAAAGTTTCTCACCAAATGCCTTTTGATTTACGATGCCGCCCTTTTCACCACTAAAAGTAAATCTACCCAGCCTTCATCTCCACTATTAACGTTGAAGATCTTTTTTTTGGGTCAACATCGAACTTTCGGTGTCCGTCATCCCTTTCATTAGATGAATCCTTCATCACTATCTTCACAATACCACATGAACCAAACCCCAAACTCAATGGTTTCAAACCAAAATGATAGCCACACATCTAACCACGCAAATGTTTATTTAGATCATAATAAGAGCCCCCACTGAAAAAAGTGCCATTTGATTTGGTGCTCTTTGCGTGCGTGATCCTTTGTCGCTCTTGAAAAAGAGGCTTCTTCTCGGCGTGTCAGCGTTCAAATGTCCTATTTCCTGCCTCATGATGATCGCTTTTTTGTGCCTTGTGTGGCAACGACTTTATTGAATGGAATGGTGAATAGCAAATGATAACGGTTTGACCCCGAGGGCATCAATTCTCGGACTGAGATGATACGATCTGTACACGCCACTAGTGAGTATTGATTTAAAAGTGAATGCATGCATGCATGCATGCATGCATGCTTGCTTGTGCCATTATGGTCACTGGTTGGACAAAAGACTCATTGGACTCTACGCCTAATCTAGTGGTAGCATATCAATTATGTCTATGGCAAAAGGTTTTTAGATCAGCCAAGTTAAGGTTCCCATCATTTTCTGCTTGGATAAGAGAAGAATGTTCATTAGTGAAGAGCCATTCTCTTCACGATTGGTTCATGTGACTCATATAGAGCAAGATGGTCGAGACTTACAGGGTAAGGTGGGCTTTTGGCAGAGCACAAATTACTATCGGGAATCATGATAGTTTTCTTGGTAGGTCTCTGTGATGAACGCCAAAGCCTTGAATTGAAGCTGGGAAGGGATGTTGTTGCACGAAAAATAACCATCATATCTTGGTAGCTTTGTTGTCGAAAGCCAAAGGTCAGATTAAGACTCTTGACCTGTTTTCAATATTCGTGGGTAGACTTCGGGACAAGAGATGATTTTGAAACGCAAGTATTGCCATTTTAGTGGTGATTATTTGTGTAAATCAAAATGTTCCATGGACGTTTTCAAGATGGCGTCATCAATTTCTGAAGTTATCGCCATCTACCGGTCAAATGATTTCTTCCTTGAAATGAAACAGACTATTTTTTTGTGTGGCAATGAACTTAGAGACGTTTAAATTTGTTTCGCAATAGACCTGCATCATTGTGGCATTTTAAAAAGTAACTGATGTTTTTTTTTGCATTCATGTTTTAAGTTAGACATGAGAGTCCACAGGGCAAGTTAGCCTGGAGAAAAAGGTGTGAGTAAATGAATTGTGATTGTGAAGATACTTTGTGAAGAAAATTATGCAAAAGTCTTTAGTTATCCCTCACTCTTATTGACACATTGAAGTAGCAGCTGCACGATGAAAAACAGTACAAATTTTGGGAGGTCATTGGGGCACTTTTCAAAACGGTAGAGGTACTAAAAATCCAAGATATAAATCTCAATATTGGACAATAACAGTTTCTAAGGTTTCAAAAAGTTTATTGCAACAATACGAAATTCTAAAATACAAAAAAATCAGCCGCAAAACGGCTTTGTTCTTCTAAAATTAGTTTTTATGCATGATAATGAGTGAAACTTAGACAGTTTATAAAAATACCTACCTGCATGAATCATTCCTTTAATGGATAAAAGAACTGAACCTACAATTCCCTCAGCAAAGAGATATGAAGCCTCAAAAGTAGGAGTGATCTCTCAAAATTTGACGATGACGTCATCTTCCTTTCCCGCTTCAATGAGTCCATAGACTAGAGCGTGGTATCTCATTCTGCGACCAAATATTGCTCTCCGAAAATGAGACACAGATTGATGGTGGCAGCCCTGGCGTGTTGGTAGAATCCCAGCTTTCTAATCTGCTATGTTTGGTTTGATAGCCCAAAGGTAAAGTAAGAATTGATGTTGGCTGTGATGACAGAGTGGAAATATCTCTCAATTGGGGTAGCCATAATCAGAGGGCAGTACAAGCAAGAGAGTTACCATCTGGCTTTGTGGCAAACAAATAAATCAGGCAGGCACAAGTTCCAAAGATTACCTTGTTATCAACAAAAAATTACAAGCAAAAAGATTCCCATCATTCAGGAGTTCTGAGTCAATTTTTGAATCAGAGACTAATGCAAATAGGTTTATTTTTACATCAGAGAGGTTGAAGTTGCCATAACCTGTTTTGAACTATTTCGTCACCCTGGAAAATACTTTTTGTTCAGGCGTGCAACGCCATCTGTGGAAATCCAAAATCAGTCAGAAGAAAAAAACATGAAATCGAAGGGTGTCAGCTTGAGAGGCCCAGTGCTGATTTTTCATTTCAGGATCTTTATGCGTTTGTTGAGTTTCTCTTTGGTTTTGAAACTAAACCATTTTGTAACTCTCACCCGGATTGATAGATGTCAGATTATAAATACAGAGGTAAAGGAGAAGCTCTCTGTCGATCTGGATCATGGAGTTGTCAATTTAACTGTTGGTCTATCAAATTGTTGCCGTATACCCCAGTAGACTTTGATCTCATTAGGAAACGGGGCTAAACGATGAGTTAGGCCTTACCTTCCATCGGTTTTACCCTCCATCCTGTTTAAGAGGTTACTGCTGATCATTTCCAGTCAATATAGTCTAATTTTCATGTATATTGTTTTTTATAATTCAAGATGATTGACATTGGAATTCCAGGATCGTCTAGTAGTTTATGGCCGTTACACATCTTCCGTTTTTGGGTCAGCTGATATTTTGGTCCTTAGAGAAGAGAATAAAACCTAACCTAACCTAACCTAACCTAACCTAACCTAGAAGGAAGAGAGGAGATGGGTTTCCGATAAGGATGCCTGGGCTTTGGAAGCAGGATGCGTGAACCATAAAATTATCTTGGTCATTTGTTTTCAATTTCTGGTCGGAGAGGTTGTAGTTCATGGTTTCTAAAATGTCCGCATACACCATTAGGAGCACATTTGGCGGCGTCAAATATGTACATTGTAACGCTGTCCATGTCTGGATAAATCATTAGGAAACAAATATTTTGAATTTTGCAATTTGATTGAAAATGCATTGATAATTTCAATGGAAATGTCTTCATATCCAAGAGAATATCAATTGATAGAGATTTGCAGTGCCAGGAATTAAAATTTGAATTGAAAGGAAAAATTAATTTTGGCGGGTTTTGTGGAGAGAATTTCAACTTCGAAGAGAACCACGAGACACCCTCACCTCCTCACCATGACGATGGTGCAATTTGAAACAATACATTTTTCAAAAACTTGACAAAAAAAAAAAAAAATTTAAACGCCTCAATCACAAAAAAAATCTTTAATTTCCTACTCTACGCTAGCCACGTAAATAACTTTTCAAAACATTATATAAAAAATAGCTCTCTGTGATCGATAGTTGGCTTCACTTTATTCTTGATCCATCCAACATTTCGTTGAACATTCAAACAACTTCATTTCATGACAATAAAAATTCCAGCACTCCTCATTTTCCAGTAGAAACGAGCCGTACTGTCATCACAAAATCTCCTCCATCTCCTTGGGCGGTTTTAGCGGGTCCACTCATACTCGACAAGGACTCCGCATTGCCACTCCCCTCCAAACCTGATGATTTGTCCGGATCAGGAACGTGTGCGGCACATTGAGGCGTGCCGTGGCTGGCCTCCCACTCCATAGGTGGGCGACGTGACGTGACGGCCTGGAGCTCGCCTTTGGCGTCGTATTGGGCGAGGTGGTGGGAAGGGGCGGCACACTCGATGGCGCTGAATATGGGTGTTTGGGGCTGATGTTGGGCGGTGTGACACTCCCACCTCCAATATATTTGGGGCTTGAGTTGGAAGAGTAGCTTAAGTGACTCTGTTTGGGGGATGTGGTCGGAGTTAGACGGTTGTTGGATTCTTGGCCGTGGAGGGCGAGGAGCTCTTAGACAATTTCGGAATCTGGAAGGTCTTGTTCAGTTTCCCGCCATCCAATAGCTTCTTGACCTCTTCACGTTCCCTTTGATGCCGATCCCGATCTCGATCTGTGGAGGAACTCCGAGAAGACGAGGACGACCCATGGGAGCTCCGTTTCCGATCCTTGTCTAGC
>NC_081445.1:9968572-9969687 GCF_007210705.1 Tigriopus californicus | reverse complement strand
GAGGTGGATTTCGAGGACTTTGAGGAACTTCCTTGGGATGACGATGATGATCCGTGGGATCGATGGGACGAGCTTTTGGATGAGGAGGACGAGTGTTTACTGGAGGATTTCTCCTTGGAACTGGGCGATGAGGACGAGGACTTGGGTTTGGGGTCCTTCCCCGAGGGCGAGGGGAACTTGTTGGGGGCTTTAATGGTTAATTTCAATGATGACGAGCTCTTGGGAGCCACTTTAGTAGGCTCTTTGCCCTTGGGGAACAATTCTATCGAGGATTCCGGTCCAGGGTTCTGGAGCCGATTGATCACAGTGTCCAGTTTACCCTTGCCTTTTCCGTCCAAAAGCTTCTTTTTGCTTGATGATAAGCCATCCCCGGTGGAGACTCGGGACGAGGATAAGTGCTTCCGCTTCTTCGAGGACATAGATTTCTTCTCCAAACGCCGTTTATCGTCCTCAGAGAGACTTCGCCGGATCAGTTCCCGGCTTTTGTCTTTCTCATTGGAGCCTCCTAAAGGGATGATTTCTATGCCTCCGGCTGACTTCTTGGACATGGATAAGGAGCACGTGGATGAAGACACGGGAGTAATCGATACCAAGGGCTTGATATCGGGGATGGAGCTTTCCCGTCGCTCAGCTTTGCCCTTGAAGTCATTCGAACTGGATGGCGAGGCCTTGGTTAACGAGAATTCCGGCTTGATGTGTTCCATTTTGGGCGGAAGCAACATCGATTCGTGACCGGATCCGGATTCGGTTTTGGCGGTGGACCCAAGTTCAGTTTTGAGCTTGAGACTCATATTACTGGACGAAGACCCGGAGCTCGTGGACGGGACTTTGTGCTTGAGGGCACTGCTTGTGGTTGTTGTTGGTGCTGTTGTTGGTGTTGATGAGGATGACGACGACTTCGGTTGGGAGGAGCTGGAGGCCTCAGGATTGAACGTCGCATCCTGAGGCCCATACTCGTTTAAAGAACCCGCGCCAGACTAAAAAAAAAATGAGGTTATATGCTGTTATAACGATGGCAATTGTACAGCGAAGGGGATGCAACCAAGAATTATAAATCACTCGGCATTTTACAAGATTGCAGTGATAGAGCCGCTTTTCTTTTTTTTTCTTTTTTT
>NC_081445.1:9961889-9968535 GCF_007210705.1 Tigriopus californicus | reverse complement strand
ATTGAGGCGTGCCGTGGCTGGCCCTCCCACTCCATAGGTGGGCGACGCTGACGGAGTCCTGGAGCTCGCCTTTGGCGTCGTATTGGGCGAGGTGGTGGGAAGGGGCGGCACACTCGATGGCGCTGAATATGGGTGTTTGGGGCTGATGTTGGGCGGTGTGACACTCCCACCTCCAATATATTTGGGGCTTGAGTTGGAAGAGTAGCTTAAGTGACTCTGTTTGGGGGATGTGGTCGGAGTTAGACGGTTGTTGGATTCCTTGGCCGTGGAGGGCGAGGAGCTCTTAGACAATTTCGGAATCTGGAAGGTCTTGTTCAGTTTCCCGCCAGAGGAACTCGAGAAGACGAGGACGAACCCATGGGAGCTCCGTTTCCGATCCTTGTCAGAGGTGGATTTCGAGGACTTTGAGGAACTTCCTTGGGGATGACGATGATGATCCGTGGGATCGATGGGACGAGCTTTTGGATGAGGAGGACGAGTGTTTACTGGAGGATTTCTCCTTGGAACTGGGCGATGAGGACGAGGACTTGGGTTTGGGGTCCTTCCCCGAGGGCGAGGGGAACTTGTTGGGGGCTTTAATGGTTAATTTCAATGATGACGAGCTCTTGGGAGCCACTTTAGTAGGCTCTTTGCCCTTGGGAACAATTCTATCGAGGATTCCGGTCCAGGGTTCTGGAGCCGATTGATCACAGTGTCCAGTTTACCCTTGCCTTTTCCGTCCAAAAGCTTCTTTTTGCTTGATGATAAGCCATCCCGGTGGAGACTCGGGACGAGGATAAGTGCTTCCGCTTCTTCGAGGACATAGATTTCTTCTCCAAACGCCGTTTATCGTCCTCAGAGAGACTTCGCCGGATCATTTCCCGGCTTTGGTCTTTCTCATTGGAGCCTCCTAAAGGGATGATTTCTATGCCTCCGGCTGACTTCTTGGACATGGATAAGGAGCACGTGGATGAAGACACGGGAGTAATCGATACCAAGGGCTTGATATCGGGGATGGAGCTTTCCCGTCGCTCAGCTTTGCCCTTGAAGTCATTCGAACTGGATGGCGAGGCTTGGTTAACGAGAATTCCGGCTTGATGTGTTCCATTTTGGGCGGAAGCAACATCGATTCGTGACCGGATCCGGATTCGGTTTTGGCGGTGGACCCAAGTTCAGTTTTGAGCTTGAGACTCATATTACTGGACGAAGACCCGAGCTCGTGGACGGGACTTTGTGCTTGAGGGCACTGCTTGTGGTTGTTGTTGGTGCTGTTGTTGGTGTTGATGAGGATGACGACGACTTCGGTTGGGAGGAGCTGGAGGCCTCAGGATTGAACGTCGCATCCTGAGGCCCATACTCGTTTAGAACCGCGCCAGACTAAAAAAAAATGAGGTTATATGCTGTTATAACGATGGCAATTGTACAGCGAAGGGGATGCAACCAAGAACTATAAATCACTCGGCATTTTACAAGATTGCAGTGATAGAGCCGCTTTTCTTTTTTTTTTTTTTTTTTTTTTGATAATGTGACATTTACTTTAAAAATGCATTTAAAAACATATCATGCGCGCAACCTATGCCAATAATTGGGAAAGCCAAAAACAACGTTTGAATACACAGGCAATAAATTCATAAAAATAAATAAAAGGGCAAAATGACAAATTTTGAAATTAGAAACTCTTTGTTTACACTTAGAGTTTAAAGCAACAACGTGTAAAGAAATTAATTTGGACCCTTTCATCAAATTTTCCGGTGTTAAAAACTGCCCGTGCCCGTTGCTTTATTGACCAATTGAAAGACACAAGTAACCCTAAAACTATTTCAAATAAAAATACCGTTTTTAAAAACGCTAAAACAGCATTTTCAATTTACGACAGAAACAGTTTAAAGAAACTTTCATCAAAGCCCTGTACCCTCCCATTAACGGAAACGAAAACAAAAGCAAAAATACGTTGCTTTGGTAACTTAAAAAAAAAAAAAAAAAAGTCAACGTGATTTTGCTCGACGTGATCGTCGGTTCAAGAATGAACTGGATGTTCTGCCTTACTTTGAAGGTGCCCGAGTCATGCTCGTAATCCATGGGCTCGTCCTTGATGTAATCACCAAAACCAGTGCTGTTGTTGGCACCTCCACCACGATCCGTTTCCATGGACTCCTCGTGTCCAGGTTGGGCACTCCCGGGAACCCCTAAGTGGCCTTCCCGTCCATATTTGGAGTCGATGCCAGAATTGGGGGCACTTCCGCCGTTCCCATGGGAGTACTGACCCTCGGCGTTGCCGCCATTGAAGAAGCTGTTATTGGCCAGAGACATCTCCGTGTCCGGCTCTTGACCCACGGGCTTCAATTTGGATTGACCATAACGAATCAACGAGCGCATTGTGATCGGAATGGACATACATCTGAAATGGGACCAACCAACAAAGGGTTAGCTTCAAAACTGGATGATATCTTTCCAGGTTGAGAGCTGTGCACCAGATATCCAGGATTCAAGAAAAAGATCCCAAATGTCTTTCACAAAGTGCGGAGGCTGAAGAAAATCCAAAACAAAACGATATTTTGTCCTGGTTTCAATGATGGTTTCAATGATAGTTTCAAAAGCACTCTTCAGAAATAAAATAGAGATAAAATTTGATACATTATTTTCATGAATGCCAGATCTATTCAGACTTTGTGACTTCTTATTTTTGCCACTTTTCATTAGCCATGTGACATAAAATAAATTCAAGGAAAAATTTAGTGGGACAGCCTGATTTTTAACATTTTTGGAGGGGGAGTCTTGAGCAATCTGCACCTTGACTTATATCCTTCATGAATGTCACTTATTTCAATTTGCCGAGTTGTTGAAGCAAACATTTTCCTGATATTGAGCCAAGATGTTAGTATGGTGACAGAACTACACCAAAAGTGTCATTTTTAAGTTTGTAGCTCTAGTCGGTCAAAAATTGAAAATTCAAATTGAATGAGGTATGATCTTGAAAGGTTAGGTGATTCCTTTTTTTTTCTTACCGCGGGGAGACGAAATAGTGTCTCAAGGCCGGTCGGGCAGTCTTAGGCGGCTTGGACTTGCGTGAGCCGTTAAATGTTTTTTTCTTCCTTTTTTAGCACTACCGTTGCCTTAACCATGAATGTTATCGTTTTGAATCATGAAATAAACTGTTTGNCCTTTTTTAGCACTACCGTGGCCTTAACCATGAATGTTATCGTTTTGAATCATGAAATAAACTGTTTGACACACTTTTCATCCAAAAAAGTATTCATTAATTGTCTGAAAAAATTATGAGCGTAAAGTACGATGAACGGGTTAAATCGACGGAACTGATTATCAGAGTGCGTTTGGCTTTGCCGCTGCGACAGTACCGAGCCACAGAGCATGCCACTAGATTTAAGGACATACACTTAAAAAGCAGATACTTGACTCATGGGTGAACAATTGATATTTTTTGAATGAAACGTGTGCCAAAGAGTTTATTCTTTGATTCAAAACTATGACATTCATGATTAAGGCTAAAAGAGGAAAAAAATACAGGTAACGGGTCAAGAAAGTCCAAGCCGCCTCAGAGTGACCAAAAGGCCTTGTGACACAATATTATCTCGGTAAGTAAAAAATGGAATCACCTAACCGTTCAAGATCATTCCTAATTCGATAGCGGTAAGGTAGTCCAAAAAAAGATCCTAGTGCGAGTTGGCTGTGATGTTTGTCTCTATTTTTTCCTCTACACAATGCCCAGAATCAGGGTGGCGCACTTCGCCTTTCCTTGATATTCTGTCACTTCACATGGCCAATATGGCAAATATTGATTAAGGTGTCTAAAATACTGTCAAGAAATGACTTGTGAATTGTTCCAAGTCCGAGTAATTATGCTTGTCGACGACTTACTTTTGGATCACCTTGTTGGCCAAGTCTTCCGGACAGACGGGCACAGCGGATGATGTGTACACTTGGCAAGCGATCTGGTTGACGTGAGTCAGATCGAGTTCCACGGTGGCCATGCTCTCGTCACTGGGATGCTCAAAGGTGATGGCGATATGGGTCAAATCCGTGCACGACACCTCAAACATGACTGACTTCTCCAGATCTGCAATGGCCGTGAATTTGTCGGATATATTTGGGCATTTTTTATATTTGTTTATAAAGATACATTTATTAAATATGCAAGAAAAGATGAAAGGTTGTCAGCATGCTTAAATATTTCACTTATAACAACTTCTGGCTCTTGATCAAGTGCTCACATGGATAAAAATATTTTTGTTTTTTTGTAGCATAATTGCTCATTTTTTAATTGACAATTTGGCAACAAATTGATTGCTATTCAAAACAAGATGTGACATTGATTGGGTGTAGAAAGAGTCTCAATTTTGCAATGTCAAGGTTTAAAGATTCCCCAATTTGAACATAAGTACTTCAAATTAGCAAAAAGAGACAAAAATATCGTACGATTCTCTTCCTTAGGATTCAAATTTGAATGCAACGTAATTGGATTTGCTTACCTTGGATACTATTGACACGAGCACATGATTCGATGAGGGTATTGAAGAGAGCTTGTTGCCTTAAATGTCCGATGATCGAAGGAACCGAGTTGGGATGAGTGAACGGAATCGTGGAAACCATGACCCCTTGAAAATCGGGCGGATCCGAAAGGAAGTAACAATGTTGTTGATCCGGCAAAGTCTGAGGAATTGGAGGGGGAAAGTCACTAAAACATCAAGCAACGAGCATGATGACATGAACTCTTTTTGCTAGGAAGGGGCAATAAGTGGAAAACGGTTGTTAGTTACTAACCTTCTCACTAGCAACCTGGCATATTACACTGAACATATTGTCGCTACCAAGAGTCCCAATAAAGATGATTTTATTGACTTCTTTCCCTGATAGTATTAGGATAGCTATGGCATAAAATCTGCACGTTTATCGCGTTTCTGGCTTACCTGAATCTATTGCTTTCCAATTAGTTACATACTTTTACTCTTTGGTATTTATTTGAATGGACATCAGAAAAAAATGTTAAGACGTCAAAATAAGTTGAAAATGTTGGAAAAGGTAGATGTCGAAAATCCGTATTCTGAATAAATTTAAAGGCAATATAGCAATTGCTCCAGATCCAAGATTCAATTCTTGTTCAAGCTGCTTCTTTCTTTTCTGTTTTACGACATTAACCCTTCAAAAACAATGAGAAATCAAGATAGATTTGTCATCTTCCTCTTGTAGCCATGCCTCTCATTGAAAACGTTGCTAACCCTTCTTGTTTGAGCTCGGAACCATATTCCAAATTCTGTGGAAGCTAAACGCAACTCCAAAAGCAGATTATCACAGCGTTATCACTAGGGCCGGTCAAAACTTGCAGATAAATACGATCTTTATTGACAGCAAATTTGCATTCAAAAATCAATCGAATTTGCACAATAATTAGCAAATAAACTTTCCAAGGCATAGGCACCAACAGGTAGGGGGGAGGGGGTTGCAAGGGCTATTTTATGCCTTCCATTTCAAGTAACACGTAGATGAAAAGGAGAACTACGTCATGACTTTAGAGACAGGAAAAATATTTTGTTTTGGCGTTGAGTGCAAATTCCAGACGTTTGTCAAAACTAATTTGTCTTGCAGTAGGGACTCTTTATCTCAGGTCTCATAGCTTTGCTGCTCAATAATGTACAGTTTTGAATGCGTATAGTTGTCTGAGCACCAGTTAACCTAACTAGAAGAATATCTAGTTTTGACAAACGTCTGAAATTTCCACTCAACGTCAAAACAAGATGTTCTTTCTGTCTCTAGACTCGTGATATCTTCAAGCACCGGGATTTGAACCTACTATCCCTAGGGCTCAGATTCTTGCCTTGTTCACGCTACTTCCTAGACTGATAAGCATCTTGCACATCATTAATGTTTCGTAAAAAAAGATCAATCTCAGTTCAAATTACTTTGAACATTTTTTCTACATTTGAAATAGAGTTTCTTAAAAGATTTCAATGATAGGAGAGCTATTAAAGATGGATGAAATAAATAAACTGGTGGTTGGTACTGCCTCCACACAATCTATTTCATACCTATGTCAAAAAGATTTGAAAAAAATCAAGAAATAAAATTTCACATTTTCCCTAAAATTGACCAGAATTTTTAAAAATTATTCACAAATATTAACTTTTTTGCTGAAGTGGCTGAAGTTACGTTATAAATTACAGAGATTAATAATGGCTGCACCAAAGCAAAGTGCTGCATGGCAAAGTGTTGCCGATGTAGAAAAGTCATTTTCCTTATCAGTGCAATAGATGCTTTCAAATATTCAAACATGACTTGTGTTAGAGCGCCTTAATGTTACTTTTTTATCATTGGCACAAGAAACAAAAAAAAAAAAATGTCAACGGTCTAGCTTTTACATTTATTTAAAACCCAATTTAACCCATGCAACAAAAAAACCATCGCACCCGGATTAATAATGGCTGCACCAAAGCAAAGTGCTGCATGGCAAAGTGTTGCCGATGTAGAAAAGTCATTTTCCTTATCAGTGCAATAGATGCTTTCAAATATTCAAACATGACTTGTGTTAGAGCGCCTTAATGTTACTTTTTTATCATTGGCACAAGAAACAAAAAAAAAAAAATGTCAACGGTCTAGCTTTTACATTTATTTAAAACCCAATTTAACCCATGCAACAAAAAAACCATCGCACCCG